>NW_022589751.1:1924769-2221258 GCF_004348235.1 Phoca vitulina | reverse complement strand
AAAGAAAGAAAGAAAGAAAGAAAGAAAGAAAGAAAGAAAGAAAGAAAGAAAGAAAGAAAGAAAAGAGCACAGAAAGGGGGCATGAAGAAAATTTAGATGTTTAATTTTGCAGATAAAATACTCAGAAAACATGAACTCGGATAGCTGAAGGATAGCTTCATGGAAGAAGGGGTTAGACTCCCATCAGACCTGGCTGAGGGGCCCCATTTCTCTTCCCCGAGGGGCCACAAGGTAGCTTTTGCTTTCCTCACTGGCAGTCCAGTCACTGCCAACCCCCCAGAAGCTGAGATGGAGGGGATTTGTCATTCCGATGTCAGTATTAGCTTTGAAAGTAAGAGAGAATGAGCATCAAAGGAGAGGTTCTGTGGGGAGACGGATTTTGCTCAATACAAAAAACAGTTCAAAAACAAGAACAATTAGAATCGCCCAACAATGGAGTGAGTTTCCTCTGTGAAGTGAAGAGTCTTCTAGCACTTGAAGTTTTCAAGGAGAGGCTGTTCAAGCATTTGTTGGAGGGAATCCTGTGGGGGTGGGGCATTGAAACACGGCCATTAGGGCCTCTTCCAGATGACAGAACTTATGATTAAAAAGAAGAAAATGGAACTCCTATAATCCCACCCACAGGGGTGCCAGCCTCTGGACTTCAAACAGAAGGGTCTCCAGACTCATGGGGCTTTGCAGAAACTAGACGATGTTCTCATCCACACAGCTGAAGGAGGACCCCTGATGGATCCTGCACTCCTTAAAGAAGAGAAGGTCAAAATGTAGAAAGGAAAAATGAGTCAGTCTATTCTGGATTCTTCTGAGCAGTGAGGAGAATGAGACCATCTCAATGTAAGAGGCCACTTGATTAAAATGAGCTGATGTTTACCAAATGCTTTTCCATGCACCCACACTGGGCTGAGCGCTTAATCCTCCCAAGAAGCCAAGGCAGATACCAGGGGAGCCATAATTTTCAGACGAAGAAACTAAGGCTGGACACAGACCTGGCTGATGCTAGGGCACCTTCTGGGTGGTGGGACTGGAGAGAGAGACACTGAACGATGCTGGTTCTAGAAGGAACTGAACATAATCGATGACTCCTCAGACCCCGAATTTGGATTTGAAAGGCTGCCACAACCACCCCTTTCTGTCCTGTGAGCTACACCATTTGTTCGATCATGACGACCTGCAGGAACCTTGTGGGGTTCATATCTCCGTCTTCGGGAAGCTCCACAGGATTCAGCGCATGGCAGGGTCCTTAGCAAATTTAAGAAGTCAAAAGAGATGCTGTGCCTCTCTGGTCTATAGATTGTCCACACTAGTTGTACATGAACTTCACTGGGGTGACCTTTTGAAGATACCCATGTCAGGCCCTCACCTACGGGGTGGCACCTGGGCATGGGTATTTTTTTGTAGCTTGCCAGATACTTCCAGAGCACAGAACTGCCACTAGTCCAGCCAGACCAAGAAGAGTCTAGACCTCTGTTCTAGCCCTGTTCTCCTCACCTAAGCCTGTAAGAAATTTCAACTTTGCATACAGAAGAAGGAAGAAGGCACTAATTAAATAAATGAAAGAAGGAAAGCAGTGTGATTTTAACATATATTTTTAACAATACCTATCGCCAACCCCCTCCCAAAATAATACCTATTGCATCTTAAAATTCGGGGAGACCCTGGGCTTTACCATTGGAGCCACTGTTCACTCACATTCCTCTTATTAACAGAGTTGGCTTGGTTTGGAACCCTGAACTGGTCAGCAAAATTTAATTTCCTGTTGGGAAAATAAAAAAGATTTTATTAAAAGAAACAAAATTTAGTGTTCTCTTTAATAATCTCACTGGATCTTCAAGGCCCCTGAATGTCAAATGCCTGTTGCAAACTGATATTCTTATCACTTTTCAGAAACAAAAGTTCCCCTAAAGGAATAGACTTTTGGCAGCTTTGACCCCATTATATTTTTTCCACAAAGAAAATGTTAAAATGAATATGACTTGAGACGCCTAAAACAAGTCAAGAGAACCAGACTCTGGATTCCTGGGCCTGTGTTCTGGTCCTTTTTCTGTTGCTTATTTTCTCTGTGAACTTGCCCAAACCACAGGATCCCTTGGGACTCTAGTTCCCTCTATAAAACGAGGGGCAGCTGGGAGGAGCTGCTGTCGGGGCCTTCCAGCCTTGACATCATGAGATCATGAATCTCCAGCAACAAGGAAATCACAGGAGTGAAGAGACACAATCTGTCAGGCATGTTGCAAAGTGGAGAGAAAACCCCACTGGATTTGGAGTCAAAATCACTTGTTTCTGGCCAAGGCTAGATGACCTTGAGCAAATGTTTGGGTGTATTTGTCAGATCAGTTCAAACGTGTACATGAGGATACGTATATTAATGTGGGAAACTAACTACAAGATCTGAAATTTTAATGTGCAGAAACTGGGAATGCCTTTAAGAATTTGAGGTTGTTTCCAGCTTCCAGAATGCCTATAAGGGAGTTTGCTCTTTTGTTTGGGAAAGCCCTTGGTTTGGGGTAAACCTAGACTCATCATTAGCCTGAATGAGGATGTTGAAATCAGGTTCCTGCTCAGGCTCTTATTTGGCAGAACAGGCCAAGGGCTGCATTTCTGAAGATCTTTGGCTTTTGGGGGAAAAATTCCTTTTTCTATGGATCTCGATGCTGCCACTTAACTGCTTATTTCTTTGAAAGTAGGCACGTGCATGTCTGTATGTTTGCGCTTGAGGGATTACATGTTTGCATTCACGCAGTGGGTCCCAGATGTGCAGGCCTGGGCACCACGTTGACTCTGGCCAGAGGTCAGCCTGAAAGCAAATATACCCGGCTGGCTCTACTCCACTGCAGACTGGATGATTATCAGTCTTCAGGTAAAGGTATTTAAAACAGAGTAATTCCAAATATACTGTTCGGGGACTATTATGCTCTCAGTATAACGTATACAAGATCACATCCCTGTCATCAAGGGAAAAAGTTTCTCTTCCAAAGGATAGGTATTTCCAGTGCCAATCACTTTAGCCAGTTTGGGCCCCATTGTCAAGGGCAAGGGGGTGGCTTGTTTAAAGGAAGAGACTTTAGACAGAGACAATGAAGGCCCAGGAGGAAGGTGCTTGAGAAGGGGCCACACCCCCTGAGTCCGCTGGTCCCAAGGAAAGCACCCTAGACGTCGCTGTCTGTGGCTTTGCTTCCCGCCAACAGCAGAGGACTTTCGTGGCAGGTAAAGATGCCTCCAGATAAAGCAATGGGCAGCTTGTCTTCTCCCAACTCCTGCACACCAGCAGAAAAACAAGAGGCCCACGTGGTGCTGGCCCCATGCAAGCCCTTCAAGACTCAGGCCTTGACAGATGAGAGTGGGGTCTACAACTTGCTCAACCAGGTCTCATCTTACCATGTCTTTTCCCGAAGCTGTCCATGGCTGAGTCTCCTCATTTTCCCTGCGTGAAAGGAGCCAATGCCCCTTAGGAGACTCTGGCAGAGGTGTGGGACCTGCACTTCTTGCTTCCTCTATACCAGAGGATGGACTGTGCCACACTGGGGTTCCCAGAGGCCACTGGATTGGAGAACCCAGGGACCGTGTCAGGAATCAGCTTCTGAACCAGTTCTCTTCCTAGAGTACACTGCTCAGGAAATAGCCTAATTCGAAAAACGTGATCATTTTTTAAGCCTAGTTGGGTTATCTCCAACTTAATAGAAAGATGATTTGTAAAACATCTGTGCTTCATATGGACAAAGCCAGCCAGTGAAAATATTCAGCTAGAAGCAACATTCATTTCACATCTGCAACTAAAATGCTCTACTATTACGCTGTCTCTTGGGAAGAATCCATCCATGGGGCCACACGGGAGACTTGAATAAAATATATTGCACCTTCTTTTCCTATTATGTACTCTATTTTCATTAAGGCTCCATATTCCTCATTCTCATGATTTATTGAATGGCCTCTGTATTTCTCAAAAGCAGACAGCACCATGGCATATTTTATCTCTCCATTAAATAGATAAGGAAACCGAGACATACACATTAACAATTACCTCTTCCACCAAGATTCAAGGGATCGGAGGTAAAACCCCTATAGTGGGCTCTCCTGCTCTCAGGGCCATCACTCCATCCACTTCACTGTCAAATATAATCACATGCACATACAATCAAAAGCTAGGGAACGTGGGTTCCTGCTATGTAATCAATCTCTAAGTTTTCTAACAGGGCCCTGGCTCAGCAGTTATGAGTGAATGAGCATGTCTTCAAATTAGTTCTTGCATAATCAGTGTTATTGAATGCATTAACTCCTGCCGTAAATCTACACAAAATAAGTTTTTTTTTTCCAAAACAATCACAAAGTGCAAGATCCAGTCGCTTAAAGACACCCCAGTTACCTGTCGAATGTCAAGTAATGACAAAGTTCTGCGATAGAGTCCGCACATCTTTACACATAATCTACTGCCCGTAATCTAACAAATTTATTGGGTAATATTTCCATGAAATTCATTTACTCTTCTTTTGTGAACAACTCTGAAGAAAGTTTATCGATATTCAAGCCAGCAATTAGTATTAGAACGGCAGTTGATATTTATTGAGCGTTTCCTGTATGCTGGACACGGTGCTCAGCACTTTACATTAATAACCTCATTTCTTCCTCTTGCTAATTACCTGGGGGGCGAGTTACACTCAGGGAGTAATTTGCATGAGATCCCAGGGCTAGAAGAGTCAGGATTTGAATTTGGACTTATCCCATTAACCTTAAATTCTAGACCTGTACTGCTCAATACAGTAACTATTAACCCCACGTAGCTGTTTACATTTAAATTTAACTAAAAGAGTCAGCTCCCCAGTCCCACTAGCCACATTTCGAAGTTCTCAAAAGCCACAGGTAGCTAATGGAGCCTATGTTAACAGCACAGACAGAGAACCTCTCCATTATCACAAGCATTTCTGACAGGCAGCCCTGAAGTGCAGTCTCCTCCCTGTCTTAGAGGCCGATGCAACTTAGAGAGTCACCATCCGTCTCCAAATTTCATTACTCATATCAGAACCGAAGTGGGGAGGGGACAGCAGAGAGGACCGTATAGTGCAAACTTTGGAAATAAGTTACATTGCCAAATCCCAATCCTCCCTGTCCTCTAAGGCAAAATACCATTCAACTGTTATATCCTCTTTGATATTTCCCTAAATTCCCTCCACTTCAATTAGAGGAGAGGAGAGACGGGAGATTGGAACTAATGTGTATTGAGTTCCTCAATAGGGGCACACATGATCTCTTTTAATCTCTTCGGTGGTATATTTGAGAACATAATGTTATCCTCAATTTCCCATGATGAGACAAACTTGAATTACTTGTACAGATTCCCAAATAAACCCCAACCCTTAGAGCATATAGAGGATTAGCTTTGAAAAGCCAAGGGTTCTTCCTCCTTTCCCCTCCTCAGTGCACATATGGGTAATGTACAATAATTGAGACCTGCTCCCAGGTGGTTACTCAGAAATATAGAGAATAGCTTGGCTTTTTCTCCTACCACTCAGGAAAGTGTATTGAGACATTAAGAGTAGAAATAGCATTACTATAGGGCTAACTGTTCTAACACGTTGAAAAGGTAAATTATTTATAAATTGTATAATTGGGACTAGAGAAGCCACAAACTTAAATGGGAACAGGGATTGTGTAGAAAAAGTAGATGAATGGAACAGACTGCTATGGGTCATTAGTTATAAGGACCAAAGCATCAGCATCACCTGGGAACTTGTTAGAAATACAAATTCTCAGGGTCCACCCTGGCTTATTAAATCAGAACTCTGGGGTGGGATCCTGCAATCTATGCTTTAACAAGGCCTAAGGTAATTCTAATTAAAGCGAAAGTTTGAGTACCCCTGATTTAAGCAGTAGTGATTGGTAAGATGTGTGATGAGTGAGAAAGCACACCCCATTTCAGCCTCAATCTGGCTCCAACCATTTATTGCCTTATTGGAATCGAGGTCCGGTGGAGTCAGCTCCTCCTATGGCTCGAATGTCATTAGTGGGAGCGGAAGAGGGAGTGGCTACCCGAATATCGGTGCATAGTGTAACTGAGAGGTTAACGATACTGTGCTATTCTATTTCCATATGATATTTTTAGTAAACTGGATGGTATACAGATTAAATGCTACTTTTTATTTTCTCATTTTCTCTAATATTTTGGAACATACCTATCTTAATATAATCACAGCAATTCCTGGTCTCCTTTTAAATCTTTTATTACATCTAGATTCTGTTCCAAAGTCACTTATTTTTAGTACGTTGTTTTGGGGACTCCAATAGCAGTCATCAGTTAATGAAGTCACAAATGATATTGCTATATACAAAATAGGTCATATTCTAACAACACTGAATGTTTAATAAAAACACCAATATCACTACAATTTCTTATAGAAGTTCTGGGAGGCACTGTCCTGAAAAAGAATGGTGGGAACTTCTGTTTATCGGCTAAAATAATGCTGCTTTAAAAATAAATAAATAAATAAAATAAAAACAATTTGCCATGTGTTTGGCGCCCTCTAGGTTAGAAAGTATTTAATTTTTGACTTTCATTAAAACTTCGGGTTTCTCAATACTTTCAATTTCGTACATAAACTGAAACTTTATTAATATTTTCAAGTAGTCTGTCTCCAACTGGCCTATTGGGATTGGACTAAATAAAAAAATTTCTCTTTCGTTAAAATTTTATAAAGTATTTCAGGTCTACAAAAGGTGTAAAGAAAAATAAAATGAACATTTGTGTATTAACTACTCTCATGAATAAATAAGACACTGAAGATATTGTTCGAAGCCTTTTGTGTATCCATCCTGATTATCGTTCCTTCCCTTCTCTCAGAGGTGAACACTTTTCTGAATATGTGGTCATTCCTTTTGTTCCTTTATATTTACCCCATGTGTGCGTACATTTCCAGGAGGTATAATCTTGCTTTGCACATTTTTAAACATTTTGTGAATGGAATCATTCAGTACATACATTTCTGAAACCTGCTTTTTTTACTATTATGCTTATGAGATCTGTCGTTGGTAATTGTAAATCAAACTCATTTGTTTTCATTGCTGGAAAATGTATACTAAAAAGAGCCCATCAAAATTTAGTTATCATTTCTTTCATGATGGGCGTTTCAGCTGGCTCCAATTCCGGGCTCTCAGACATGCTGGTTCTAGTACTTTATGTTTTTATTGAGTATGTACACAGGTGTTTTTCCAAGTTACACAACCAGGAGAGGAAGTGCTGGGCTATAGAGAGCTTTAAGTGGGTCTTCTCATTAGTGCCATATCACTTTCCAAGTGTTTATAATAGTTTATATTCCTACAGTAAGATATGAGTGCTCCCATTTCAATATTTGTATATTGAAATGCCAAAAACATACTTGGCATTGTCAGACTTTAAATGTTTTTGTCAATCTTATAGGTATGAAATTTTTTTTTAAAGAAAAAACTTAATGTTTATTATTTACATTCAAGTGAAACTTCCAGAGGCTAAACACAAGTTTAACCACAACATGCTTTTTGATAAAGTTAGTTTAGTGCTTCTTTACGTAATGCGATGCAAAAAAATCTTCTCTATTTTTAAAAAATAATGTTATAATGCTTTTTGCACACTAATTCAAAACCTTCTACACACACACACACAAACAGTAATAGAATTTGTATATGGTTTAAATATTTTGATTCTCTAGGTATTTTCTTCCCTCCAGGTGATTTAAAAGCTTGGAAAGGCAAAATTCACAGTAAAACGGAAAATCTATGAGTATTAGAAAATTTTATTTTTAAAAAACCATTTCCCCTCCCTTTACGCAGTTCTTCCCCAACCAGCCATTTCAAATCTACCTTTGGATGGCCTTTTAGTTAGCTAGCCCTTCTGCCCACTCTCCTTTCTTAAGGCAATAGGAAAGGGTAAGCAATTACAACCCCCCCCAAAAAACCCCACACTAATGCCTCAGTATGCCTCAATCTTGAAAAATCTAGAGCAAAGGAAAGGGAATAAAAGTAGGCAGATAGTCATTTTAAAAGGATTCCCACAGAATGTTTCTTTAGTATGAAGTTCCATTCTCCAGTTTGTGCTTCATGAGAAAGCACTCAAAAAAACCTACAAAATTTCACTGGTTAATTCTACCAAACATTTAAGGAAGAAATTATACAAATTCCTTATACTCTCTTTCATAGGACAGAAGCAAAAAGAATATTTCCTAACTCATTCTATGAAGTCAGTGTTATCCTAATACCAAAACCAGGCAAAGACGTTACAAGAAAAGAAAACATCAGACCAATAACTCTCATGAACATAGATTCAAAAATCCTCAACAAAATGTTAGTGAATGAAACCCAACAAGGTATAAAAAGCAGTACACACCACAACTAAATGGGGTCTATCCCAGACATGTAAGGCTGGTTCAAAATTAGAAAATCAGCTGATGTAATCCATCTCATCAACAAGCTAAAATAGAAAGATCACAGGATCATATCAATAGATGCAGAAAAAGCATTTGACAAAATCCAACACCAATTTGTGCTGAAAAAATAAATCTAGACACTCACCTTTCACCCTTCACAAAAATTAACTCAAAATGTATCACAGATATAAATGTAAAATACAAAAATTTAAAACTCCTGGAAGATAACATAAGAGAAAGCATGGGTGATGTTGGGTACAATAATGACTTTTTAGACACCAAAAATGTAATACATAAGAGAAATAATTGATAAGCTGGACTTCGTTAAAACTTAAAACTTCTGCTCTGTGAAAGACAACATCAAGAAATGAGAAGACATCACAGACTGAGAGAAAATATTTGCAAAGACACATCTGAGAAGGGACTGTTATTCCAAATATACAGAGAACTCTTCAAACTCAGCAAGAAGAAAACAACCTGATTTAAAATAGGCTAAAGACTTCAATAGACAGGACACCAAAGAAGATATACAGATGACAAATAAGCACAAGAAAGATGTTCCACATTATATGTCATCAAGGAATTGCAAATTAAAACAGCAATGAGATACCACTGCACTTGCATCCGAATGGCTAAAATCTGAAACACTAACAACAGCAAATGCTGATGAGGTTGTGGAGCAACAGGAACTCTCATTCATTATTGGTGAAAGTTTCTTTTATTTATTATTTATTATTATTTGTAGTTTTTTTTTACAAAACTAAACATACTCTTACCATATGATCCCACTATCACACTCCCCAGTATTTAACCAAAGAAGTTGAAAACTTATGCCCAAACCAAAACTTGCACATGAATATCTATAGCAGCTTTATTCATAATTACCAAAACTCAGAAGCAACCACATTTCCTTCCATGGGTGAATGGATAAACAAACTGTAGTACATCCAGAAAATGCAGTGTTTAAAAAGAAACGATCTATTGAGCCATGAAAAGACATGGAAGAAACTTAAATGCATATTATTAAGTGAAAGAAGCCAGTCTGAAAAGGCTGCATCCTGTACGATTCCAACTATATGACATTCTGGAAAAGGCAAAATCAGTGGTTGCCAGAAGTTTGGATGGGAGAAAACAGGTAAAGCACAGAAGACTTTTAGGACAATTAAAATACTTTTCACTGGGGCGCCTGGGTGGCTCAGTCATTAAGCATCTGCCTTTGGCTCAGGTCATGATCTCAGGGTCCTGGGATCAAGCCCTGCATCGGGCTCCCTGCTCTGCAGGAAGCCTGCTTCTCCCTCTCCCACTCCCCCTGCTTGTGTTCCCTCTCTAGATGTCTCTCTGTCAAATAAATAAATAAAATCTTTAAAAAAAATACTCTTCATTACACCATCATGATGAATACATATCATTATCCATTTGTCCAAACTCATAGAATATTCAATACCAGAACATTCAAGAACAATAATGTCAACTCTGGACTTTGAGTGATCATGATGGTCAATGTAGGATCATTGATTATAACAAATATATCACTCTGGTGGGGGGGCTGTTGATAATCAGGGAGGCTGTGCATACGTGGCAGCAGGGGTGTATGGGAAATCTGTGATCCTCCTCTCAATTTTGCTATGAACCTAAAACTGCTCTAAAAGAAATAAAATCTAAAAAAAACAAAGTGAAGCAAAAACATTGTAAATGTGCTCAGTGGTGAACAGTGTGTGTCAAAAGACATGTGGTGGGACAATATTTATTAAAAAGGAAAAATAAATAATGCATCAATGAAACAATACATTATTTTTTAAAGTGGAAATGCTGCTGGCAAGTGGCCAACATCTTTTTTTTTTAATTATATTTTTAACTGAAGTACAGTTGATACATAATATAATTTTAGTTTCAGGTGTACAGCATAGTGATTGAATAATTACATACCTTGCAAAATTCTCACCACAATAAGTGGTTACCATCTGTCATCATACAAAGTTATTATAACATTATTGACTATATTGCTTGTGTTGTACTTTTCATCCCCATGACTTACTTAATTTGTAGCTGGAACTTCGTACCTCTTAATACCCTCCACCTGTTTCACCCATCCCCCTAGTCCCCCCTCCTCCAGCAACCACTACTTTGTTCTCTGTATTTATGAGTCTGTTTCTCTTTTGTTGCTGTTGCTGTTATTTGTTTGTTCATTTGTTTTGTTTTCTTAGATTCCACATATAAGTGAAATTATATAGTATTTGTCTTCCTTTGTCTGACTTACTTCACTTAGCATATGCTCTAGTCCATCCATCTTGTCATGAATGGCAAGATTTCATTCCTTTTTTATGGCTAATATTCCATGTGTATATGCACATCTTTATCCATTCATCTACTGATGTCCACGTATGTCGTTTTCATATCTTGGCTATTGTAAATGATGCTGCAATAAACATAGGGGTGCATATAAAATAATGCATTAAATTTTTTAAAAATTTATTACACACATACGAAACACAGAAAGAGGAAGGAATCATACTAGAAGGCATCTGGGAATCACTGGCATGCCTGATAGGTGATCACTGACATCAGAAAGGAGAGAGGCACCTTTTCCTGAGTGTTGAGAGGGTCTAACAGATGCTCAGATGGAGTGTTTCATGTTGTCCCACAAGGGGCTCTGTTCGTTTTTCCTCAATACTTTTCTCTTATTTTTTATATCAGGTAATCTACAAACCAACCACCAAGTTCACTGGTTATTCTATTTCAAATATTATTTTGGAATCATTTAATGATTTTTTCCCATTTACTTCTTTTTTATAATTTATATTTCTTTATAGAGATCTTTTAATTGTGGAGTTGCTATTATATCTTTCTTTAACTTTTTGACACCATTTCCTTTTATCTTTTAACATCTAACAGTATTAAAATGGAAGTCTCTGTGCTCACTTCGGCAACACGTATACTAAAATGGAAGTCTTTGCCTGCCCAAAGCAACATCTGGGACCACCCGGAGTCAGTTTCTATTGACTTCTTTTCTCCCCTCTGCGTATGGGTAACACTTTCTTGTTTCTTTGCATGTCATAATTTTTGTTGTAAAAAAAAAAAAAAAGGAGCTTTGAGATACTATATAGTATCTCAAAAGTAAAGTATCTCAAGTTATATGTAATAACTCTGAATTCTGAAACTTCTTTGTCTCGAGAGAGTTTTATTTGTCTGCTTGCTTATGAACTTGCCTCGCCTTATAGGTAGACTCTGCCTCCCTGACCATGTTTGGCCACTGATGTCTTCTTATGGGCTGCCTCAGTGCCTGAATAGCTTAGGGATAAGCCAACAGTGGAAAAGAGTGTGTGGTCAAATGTAAGTCTATGCTCAAAATATAAATTTCAACCCTCTGTAACGGATCCACGTGTGGGAAGAGAGATGCCTTCAATGTTTAGACAGTTCTCAGGTCTGTCCTGGCTTTTCCTTCCCCTGGACCTTCTCAGGTCTTCCATGTGTGTGCTCAGTTTCCCTGTCTTCCAAGGATGTGTATAGAGCTTATCAACTTTTCTATGACTGTCCAATTTGCAAGGTATTCTCCTTAAATTTTTGGCTGGTCTGCCTCATTGCAACCAGGACTACCACTTCAGCTAACAGAACTAGGCTTTTTTCCATTTTTTCCCCACTTAATTGTTTACTTTTACTGACACCATCAGCCATGGATTTTCACCCTCCACTCCAAATCAAGGTAGCTATCCCCAGCAGCAAAGTTACTGGTTTTCATGCCCTGTGCTTCCCGGGGAAAACTACTGCAGGTGATTGGGAGGTAGGAGGGATGGAAGAAGCCCCAGGCAAGTAGCTTCAGACTCCCTCCGTTTTTATCCAAAGTTCCAGCAGCTCTTCATGAATCAACACCTCTCTATTTGCCGTTTGCCTTTGGGCACTCTCCAGAGGCCAGAAATACTTATTTTGGGGATTTTTGTTTAATTTTAAACTTGGTTTTATGGGAGAGAAGGCTTGTCATCCTCTTTACCCTAGCCAGAAGTCCTACTTGCTTTCAATTATAATATAGGTAAATTTACTAAATTTTCCTGTATCGTTTATCATTTTGTGGTTTCTTAAAAAAACAACTTTTCCCTCCCTCCCTTAGGTGTTAAGTATAACCACCCATATCTCTTCTATAATTATACACTTGACTAATTTAAGTTTTAATTTTCTTGGAATTGACTATCATGCATAGCATGGCACTATATAGGTCGTAATTTTTTTTTTTCCCTTATGGAGGTGTTATTGTATATTTGCATATCTCTGGACCAAATCATTATGGTCTCTATTTTGCTAAAATCTTCAGAAGCCTCGATAACGGCTAGAATACATTCTCTACCTTCTTCTCTTCTGCTTGGCTATTTTTAGTTAGATGCTCTTACTTGTAACTTCAGAAGCAGTTTGTCAAAGCTGTAATAAATCTTGTTGGACTTTTCCTAATGTAATTTATCTATAGATTAATCTTGGGAAAATTTATATTTTCATAATAACATATGTTGATTTAAATTTTGATATCAATTTTATAGAATTCTCTCTATCTAGCTGGTGTCTGTATAGGAAGATGTCGGTAATGATCACAAACTTTTAACAACAGTGTCCCTATATGGCATTTTGGCTGACATGTTTTTAAAATTTTATTTCTGTATTTTTAAGTTTGTTTTTACCTTATCTTTATAATGAGTAGGGTTGATTTTTACTTGAAAAAATAGTTATTATTTTTTAAATACGTTAAGAAGAAAGCTGCATAGGAGGTAGATTAAATTAGGACCAGTGACTTTGATGGGGGATAGGATAGGCACATGTGGTCAAGTCTCTTGCAATGTGGCAGTGTTTCCAGGCCAATTGGGTTGGTATTTATGGTTCTGATAAATCAGAATTTTTCTAATTAAAAAGACTTGGATTCAAATGTTGATTTCTCCCACTCACTATTTTTTCCTTTATTCTTTTGATGCTCAATTTCCTAATAACATGGGGCCAATAACCCCCAACTCTAGAATTTTTGTCAGTTTTACTGAGATAAAATAATGTAAATTACAGTCAGTTTGGTTTTACATTAAACCCCCAATTCCATGCCCTTGGAAGTCAAATTTCTCCCCACAATGTCTGCTAATGCCTTAATTTAAACTTGTATGCATCTCCTGTGTTCTCTTCCTATTATATTGTCTCTGTTGTGTCCCCACATCAACTCAGACATGAAATTGCAATTATTTATGAATTTCCATGCAACTGAGTCATGACTAATTTCATAAACATTTTGGAAGCTCTCAGAGTTCATTGTCTTCTGCAATTTCTACGGATTCTCTGGACTCTAAATTCTGCTCCAAACTCCATACCACTGGGAACGACCCAAAAACTCAACAGTATTTTGGTGCCAACCAAACCAAACCAACAAACAATAAAAGGCAAAATCAAACAACAAATAAAATGAAAATCACCTTAGAAGGTGGTAGTTATAAAATAGTGTATTTAAATGTTATTGTGTGTCTGTAAAATCTAGCACTAGTGTAATGTCTAGATACTAGTTTGGTAAATATTCACATTCTTCTTCTTTATTGAGAATCAATTTTAAGAATCCATCCCCATGTAGATGCCTCTTCGATAAGTTTCAAGGGCCATGTTCTGGCCCCCTTTCTCTTTTCTTGCACCTCATTGTCATCCTGCTGGGGCAGCCAGTACCCACATCTCAGAGTGGCAGATGCATGAACGCTTTCTCTGGCCATGCCCTGTTTCCTGTCAGCCATCTTCCTCAGTCTCAGCTAGCTTCTACAGGGACTGAAAAGTGAGAACAGGAGTCTGGGTTTACAGAACATAACTACATTTTTGGAGACAGCATTTTGTGGTCTTTGCCTTGCCAGCCCATCTGTTCACCATTAGCCCCCATTCAAATGAAGTCGTCATGTTTTGTTCATAAAGAACCACTGCGGGTGAAGCAAAGTTTTTTGGGCTTCATCGTTCTAATGGGTTTGCTCACCACAGAGAATGTTCTTCAACATGTATCAATGTTAACAGCCCTCAGGTTCACTTAAAATCCCCTTTTGTGGGCTGACAGAGACCCAGGGCCCCGCATGCATCCCCAGGCTTCTCTTCTTTGACTACACTTAATGGCTGAGTTCTGCAGTCATCCAACTGACAGTGAAGAGCTTCACCTCTTTCTGGGACAAATGAAATCAGAAAATTATTCTTGTTCCTGCTTTAGGTTGCAAAACACCTACTTTCTGTGAGTGTCCATTGTGTCCCCACTGTTATGAAATCATTGTTTATAATCTTTACCACAGATTTGTGAGATTGACGATCATGTTACAGCTGAGGGAATGGAAGTTTTGAGAATTTAAAAAGCTTGCTCAGGAGTACACAGCTGGTAGGTGACAGAGCCAAGACTGAACCAAGGAGGAGGTAGCTAGCTGGGGAGGCATCCAACTCTCAGTAGCAGCTGATAGTGTTCTTGAGTCAATGTGGCTCCATGCTCCCAAAACTTCCAAATGCAAAAGGTACTAACACAGACTCAGGAGAGGAGCCCAAGTCCTGAAACATAAAACCTCACTGAATGCCCTGTGGGGAGAGGAGGAAAATTAATTTTCACTGTTTCACTAGTTAAGACTATTGTGTCCAAAAAGAAAAAAAGAAAAAGTCAAAAAATAAAAAAAACATATAATTTATTGATTGTACAATGATTCACTTTATTACAAGGAGTGTTTTCGATAGAAAGAAAAGTATTTTTTCTGAACTTGTAACAGGTCATATGTCCAATAACTGTGTTAGAGGGAAGTTCCCAGGACCATCAGCACCACTGTCACTGCCAATCCCACCTGCTGGGAAAAATGAATCCACAGGAGCAGGTGAGCACATGGGCACCAGCTTCCTTCCCTGGCACAGGGAGCCCTGCGGAGGGTCACCCTCACTACACCACACTGAGGGCTAGCTCCAAGTACAGGTGGAGGTGTCTTCAACAGCAGTCCCCAGCTTGGCTGTCCCTGTGGATCCCCAGAGTGGAACTTTCTAGGATGTGGATGACCCAGGTCTGGAGTAAGTCCGTGGTATTTTGTTTGTTTGTTTGAAGCTATCTTGGTGATTCTAGTGAGCCGTTCCTGCAGAGCTGTTAGTTTACAGTAATGCCTGTCTGATCCAACAGGTCTCTCCTGCAGGCTCTGCCTCAGGCTTCACGATGGCATTTCCTTCTCTCAAAGTGCAGGCACACCAGAAGGAGCACAGAGTTAGGGGCCAGGATAGCTGACATTTGTTCGAGTTCTGTCACTAACTAGTCATGTGATTTAAAAGATTGCCTGAGCTCTCTGGGCCTTAGTTTCCTCTCCTGTAAAATGGGACTATTCATCCCTGCTCTGCCTCCTTACAGCTAGGTATTGGAGAAGCCAATGGGATAATGGGCGGAAAAAAAAAAGAGGAGAAGGGCAAAGCAGGGAGAGACTCTAGTTCAGAAGGAAGGAAGCTGTGAAGAATCCTTTTTGTGTCCTTAAATATCCCATAGGTTTGGGTAAGTCGCCCCCTCCTCAGATTTCTGTTTCTCCACCTGAACAATGAAGGAGCTGTACCAGATGAACCCTAAGTAACTCCTTCCAGCTCATACATTCCATGGCTGAGAGTCCATCACCAATGTCCAGAGATTTCTAGAACATGCTCTGGGGAGACTGGGTCAGGGGAAGTGGTAGTGGTGGCATTGGGTGGGGCAAGAGGCAGAGAGTGGGGACAGACCCTGAATGTCCTCTTGAAAGGGATGCTTCCTGCGTATTCACTCACTTCATCCTAGACAGCACAGGGAGGGAAGGAGTAGCATTCCTACTTCTCCTACAGAGGAGCAGACTGGGGCTCAGGGCCATGCCACTGGTGAAGGATGCTGAGAGACTTGAATCTGCATTGGTCTGACTCTAAAGTCCCCACTGGTCCTCAACTGGGAGAATCTTGTCCCCCCCCCCCAGGGAACCATGTTAATGCCTGGAGACATTTTTGGTTGTCACAAATGGAGAGGTTGGATGCTACTGGAAAATAGTGGGTAAGGGCCAGGGATGCTGCTCAATATTCCACAATCCTACAATGCACAAGATAGTCCTCCTGCAACAAAGGATTACCAAGCCTCAAATGTCAATCCTGCCAAGGTTGAGAAACTCTGACCTGAAGGAAGGTCCTGGATGGCAGGGCTGCCCTACCTGTACTCAGTCCCCGAGAAGGTCTGGTGCATTCCCCTTCCCCATCCTGAGCTAGTTTGCATCAGCTGCCTGTAGGAAAGGCGCATTGTTTCCCAGTACTACCTAAGGATATGGCCTCACTTGAGAAAAGCCAACAAAGAGACACATCTGCCTGGAATTAAAGACAGAAGGAGCTCCATTTGAGCTCATGCTGGTGTCCTGGAAGAACCAGGGCCCTTTGCAGGGCCAGCCCCAGGGCAGGAGGCCAAAGGGAGTGTGGAGAGGAGCTGGGCTGCCTACAGGCTGCCACATCCTTGGGACTAGCTGAGCTACCTTCACACTCCTCCCTGAGGTCCTATTCCTGCTCCTCTACTTCCACCAGTTCTCTGAGTGTAGCTCCCTGCACCAGCCAGAAACATGTGCATTTGCCCTTGGTAAGCCCCATCGAGATCCTATTCTGTCCTCTTCTGATGCATTTGCTTTTTGGGAGTGTGGCCTACTTCTATCCCTCCATTGGGCCCCTAAAAGATTCCTCTTGTTGAACAAGGACATCCCAATGCTGGGATGCCACCTCCAAGCAAGCATCAGTGGGAGATGCTCTGCAAGTCCCAGCTCATCCATTGAATTAGATCCCCAGGCCCCTGGGTTGAAGAGCACATGTGTTGCCTTCTATGGGCTTGGGTGGGAAAGTCAAGCCGGATACACCTATGCATAATAGAAAGGAAAGATTACCTAGTGCCTGGACGGGGAAAGGACCTGTATACTTCTCATGATTTCTAAAATACAGGTTGCTTGGCAAAGAGGGAACTATTTTCCTGCTCCGGTGACACAGGAAGCAATAGCAGGTGAAGCCAGGCCACAGAGCAACAGTATTACTTTGAATTGTAGAGATTACAGGATCATCCCTGAGACTGGTGAGTTCTGATGGGTGGGAAGGACAGTGGCCTGGGCAGTGGGACAGGAGGTCTGGCGAAGGCCTTTAACCAAACAACCACTGAGTGGGTAGGCACTGAGCCCAGATACATATGTCAGAAATGGTCAGAAATCTTGGGGCCCAGAGTAGGGATGACATCTCATCTCCATGGAGATGGATCCAGGAGCAGATCCAGACTCAGGACTCCAGGAGCCATATCAAACCCAAGTCTGACTTACACGGTCGCGCTGGCATTTCCAGGTCAGGATTTGTAAGTGTTCTGAGTTTAAAGGTGGAATTAGAGGACCAAGAATGAGGTAGGCATGTGGGAGGGTAACATGTATTAAGAACCTAGAGCTGTGGGAAAACAGGATATGTACATATTTTTCCATAATGACCCTGTGATGTGCTTATTCTTGTCCCACTGTAAAGATTTTAAATCCAAGGCTCAGAGAGGTAACAATGCAGTCTTACAGCCCTCAGCTGGGAAGTAGAGAAGCAGAATTAACCTGTTCTGTCAAGGACAGTCTCCCCAGGGGATGACTTTGGGTAAGAGTGAGGGATGGCCTATGACCTTCCCAGTTCACACCAGGACAGCTCCCAGCAAACTAGGATAATTGGTCACCCTACCTATGGATCTCCATGCTCTGCTCTCTTAGGGTCAACCTCTTTACTTTAGTAAGTAAACCTCTTTACTTAAAGTAAGTACTTTACTTACTCAGTCACAACTGGTGCAATTAACGCAGAGAACAGCAATTTCCAAAGAAAGTGATGGTACAAAATGAAACCTTTCTTTGTTGATTGAGAAGGCACTTGTGCTTTGAGGACCAGCATTGTGAACGTTACTCAGAGTGGGTGTCTTTCTAAGAACTTATTTCATCCAGGTCATCTAACTTGTTGGCACACAATTGTTCATGGTAGTCTCTTGTCATCTTCATTTTCGTAAGTTCAGTAGTAATGCCTCTCTTTAGTCCTGATTTTAAGAACTGAGTCTTTACTTCTTGGCCAGCTTAGCTAAAAAATTGTCAATTCTCTTGATTTTTTTTTTCAGAGAAACTTTTTTGATCTTATTGGTTTTCTTTATTATTTTTCTATTCTCTATTTCATTTATTTCTGCTCTTTGTATGTCCCTTCTTTTGCTTGCTTTGGGTTTAATTTGCTTTTATTTTTCTAATTTCTTAAGGTAGAAAATCAGGTTATTGATTTGGGATCTTTCTCCTTGACTTTAAGTCTTAGACATATCTGCTGTGCCCAGCAAACCAAAGTGAGGGTCAACGAAAGTTGGTTTGCTTAGAGGCAAAGGAATAGCCTTGAACTATAATGGAATCCACATTGATTATGAAGGTGCAACATGTCTTACATACATTGGGATGTCTTAACCTAAGTCCTTTTCTGTGAAAGAATCTTGGAAGGGAATTTGTCTCAAGCTTGCCTCAGGAGCAGGTCAGTAGCTCCTCCTCAAGCTGAGGGGAGGAGGCTATGCTATATGGAACAGGGTAGCTATGACTGGAATGGCATAGCCCAACACCCACCATACCTGTATACGCACACACAAATGCACCTTTTTGGTACAGATAACCACAACTTGATGATTCCTGGAACAGTCTTAGCACCCCTGCAAGGAAAGTATACCAGATAGAGCAGGTTGGGGAGAACTGTGGTAATCCAAGGAATGGGGGATTTATGAGTGTCCCAGAAAATAATAAACAGAGGAGTCATAGTTCTCTCTCTCCCCCAGGCAGAAGCTGCTTGGTACCAGGAAGTATGGTGGCTGAGAACTGAGGAGTCAGGAAGAGCACAGCCACACCCAGACAGAGAGGGAGCTTGGTCATGAGCTTATTGGAAACATATTCCAGACACTCCCAGAAACATTGGCAGTGGGAGCGGCAGGGAGGGGGGACAGTAAAGAAGGCTGGCAATCCACATCTGTGGCTTGGATGATGAGTTACATGAATAGGTAGTGTTCACGGGACCTCACTGGGAATCTAGGTCAGTGGGTCCTTTACAAATTCTGTTGATACACTGGGTTTCTTAAAGCAGGATGGAGCTCCACTGTGCCGTAAAGAGAAGAGTTTGTGAACCACGCCCACCCACACAAACACAACTTAAACTCTGTTCCTTATTTCCAAGACTAAATAAAAAACATGAGTCCTGATTCCTTAATTGCTTCAGATTCATCCTTCTTGGCCATGGCACAAATCATAATGCTGTGGCTGTGGCCCACACTGGACCTTCCTGACATGGCAGGCATTCAGCACTTAGTCACTGTTTGTGCAGATTCTCCGCAACCCCTTCAGGCTCCCTAGGGACTTTTCCATGGAAACCAGTGAGTAGAAACATGGCTGATGCCACAGCACTGAGGATTCTGGGACTAATAAATTAGGACAGTTAGAGAAGTCCTGCATAACAGAGAGGTTTCGTCTCGTTTGTCAACTTCACTCAACTGCGGATGATTGACTGCATTGAGGAGGACCCCTACTGCCCAGAAAGAAAAAGAAAATGTGACTGTTTAGTGACAACAGCCTCTGACATAAGAGAGCAAAGGTAACACCTGCCCTACTTATTTGCTCTTCCGATTTAAAACAAACTTCTTATGTTCCCATCTGGAGGTTAGATGATGTGCCCAAATCACACAGTTGGTGGCAGACCTAGGGATGCTCAACTCCAAGATTTGAATCTCTTCCAGTAATGCCCACAGAATCCTTGGAGTAGGTCAGGACCTCTCAGACCGTGGTGAGAGTCAACCCTAAACATTCATTGGCAAGTGGAGCCCACAGAACCATGCAGACATATGGATGAACTACATTAGGTCAAAGCAGGTAGCAACCAAGGTGGGCCATCCCAGGAAGAATGGATGGTTGTCTGGGACTGCGCCTCACAAATTTTCTTTATGTCTTCCAGTTTGATAAATCTCCCCTGTGATTCTCTAGCTGCTAAAAGCTACCAGCTTCAACTCTTCCTCCCTTATTGACTTATCTATAGTTTCCAGAATATCAGCAACTTCTTTTGGCTTTAATATCTGATATCCAACCATCAGCTTGGATGTTTTCAGAGTACGCTGATAAAAAAAGGAAATAGGAAGAAGAAGGGAAAGATGGAAGGGAAGGAGAAGAAGGAGGGTAGAGGAAGAAATAATGGTGGTGATGATGACGATGATGATGATGACAACGATGATGGTGAAATTAATAACTTCTGTTCATTATGCCCAGTCATTGGAATGGTCAATTTTCTCATCTTTAAAATGATTAAAGTAATAATATTACTCCTCATTGAATTGTTGTAAGGACTAAATAAGATAGTGCCTATAAAACTCAACACCCATGACGGACATATGGTAAACTCGCGAAAGTGTTAGCTATCCTATCATTAGAGATGTTATTACTAATATTCTGTACAAGATGAGACTGTGGCAATATCATTATGGTGTGACAGGGCCCCATGACACCCACGTTTCTTTTTTTTTAAAGATTTATTTATTCATTTGAAAAAGAGAAAGTGAGCACATGAGCAAGGGGATGGGCAGAGGGAGAGGGAGAGATAATCTCAAGCAGACACCCCACTGAGTGCAGAGCCTGACGTGGGGCTCAGTCCCAGGACCCTGAGATCATGACCTGAGCCGAAATCAAGAGTCAGCCACTTAACTGACTGAGCCACCCAGGTGCCCCTTGACCCCCACATTTCCATGCTGTGCTCAGTAACCCTATCTTCAGGGCTGAAGGAATTAACCACAAGAGCAATCCTGGGATATGGAGCATGGGGCCACAATTTGAACACGGATCATTTTGCCCATTTTACAGATCAAGAAGCTGAGGAACTGACTGGCGAGATAAGGGAGACGTGAAACGAGAGAGAGTGCTTCCCACTCGAGGGGCCATTGTTGCCGTGACCGTGGTGAAGATGTGTATGGTTGTCAGCCTTGACCCTGAGGGAGCCTGGACCCAGATGAGGTGTCCCCTCACTTCAGACAATGAAGCTGTGAGCACTCTCCCCTCTGCCGCTCGGAATCCAACCCTACTTTGTGGAAACCCCCCTCCTGCTGCCCTCCAGCCAGTTTCTCCCTCTTGCTTCTAAATCCTGCTTCCCAGTCAAGTGCTCTGAGGAGTTGTGTGAGGGGGGAAGACCTGCCTCTGGGACAGAGTGGGAGGGCATGAAGGTGTGAGGAAGGACTCCTGGGAGGGAGCCTTGGGAAGCCACTGGGCCTCAGAGAGATGCCTGGCATCAAGGGCCCCCAAAGGAAAGAGAGCCCGTGAGGCAAGCAGTGCCTTCTATCGTTCCGTCTTCTGCGATTCCGGGTACAGAGGCCTGACCCATGGAGGGGACAGAAATCCATGAGGATGGGAATGTTAGCAAGGACAGCAAAGAGTAAAAGCTTGAGGGGAGCTCCAGAGTCACCTCGGAAAGAGGTTAGGATCCTTTGTCTCTTCCCCAGGCCTGTTATTTTTGCTATTTCTGTCCATTATTGTTGTTGAATACTAGACCACTTTCAATGAAAATGAGTACAGGGCTATTTTCAGCAAAGGAATGAAAAGATAGCTCAGGACCCTGTGTTCCCCTTCACATGCAGGGATGTATGTACACACACATGTGCGTGCACACACACACATGCATGCACACACACACACACTCACAGCTCCCATCCAGACATGTTTCTCTAGCCTGTGGTTTAGTAGACCAGTCTCTGTAACTGAGACAATGACCCTGATTCTAGACGAGAAACTACTCAGGATGAAGGAAGTTATCTATTATCTCTTTCCTATTCTGCCTCCTGGTATGTCACTGTGTTCCTGTTTTATTTGGGTACCAATCAAAGTTGTGACAACAGCTGTTTTGACACGCTAGTTTCCAGCCCCAGGTGACACAGTGGACAAGTGATACAGCCAGGACTGAGACATGGATCTGGAGGAGTCCCTTCCCTCGGGACTGCAGTTAGCTAGAGCTTTTGCTGGGCTGAATCTCAGGGCAATCTGAGTGACAAGTTGCATGTGGGTCCATCCAAGGAGAAGAACTCATCGATGGAGCAAGACAATCAATTTAAGCTAAAATGGGACACTTAGAGCCCGAAAGAGAAATGCCTTTTTGTTTTCTGGCAAGAACTGACAACATATATGGCATGGGCTGTCCTATGGCTCATAACAGGGCCCTTTTAGTTCTGTTCTACCCCTGGGGAAATCAAGCCTTCCCTGCCCCCAGTGGTTTGTCTCAGATTGGTCTGCCTCCTTCAGGGAATCCAAGCCATCAGACCAACTTTCACCCAACTTCCTCAGTGTTCTGATGCGCCTCAGCCGCTCAGTATCAGTGATACATAGCGACCAAGTAGAAGGAGATACACTTTTAAAGAAGACAAAGCAGATGAGGAAATCAAAGTGGAAGGACAACCGAGAAAGTCATGGGTCTTTCTGCCAGGTAGACAAGGGCAGAAATCCTCTCTGAAGGGAAAGGGAGGACACTAACTTTTATTGGAAAGTTATTATGTGTCCAGTGTTTTCCATTAGTTATCTACTGATATCTCAGCAGCAACTGGGCTTTACTGGAAAAGGCATTCCAAAGAAAGGGAAAGCCTGCCAAAGCTTGAAGGCACAAACGGAGACTTATGAATCATCTCAATTGACTGAAATCGGTGAAAATGGAACTAGACATGTAGTTAAGAGCTTTGTTGTCCAAACAGAAAAGGGCGTTCTCTCCCAGGACATCATCATCTCAGCACCCCTGCACTCAGCTGCCTGCCCACCCTCGCCTGTCCATGTGTCTCCATCACTAGTACTGGGCAGCTCCGGTCCTCAGGGGAGCACCTGGGCCAACGTTTGGGCTCTGGGAATCCTCACATAAGATTCTCTTTCTAATCCTCAGCCTGGCCACTAAACTCTGACAGGCGTGAGCACAAAGCAAGTTGGGGAAGTGTTTATCCTGAGGTTGGGGGGCCATATTCCCCTTGTAGCTCTCACTTCTTCTTTGCCCTATCAGAGAGATTGTGCTTTTATAGCCTGGCGGGTATTTATGGCACCTCTGTGAGTTGATTAGGCTCAGCTGGTTCCATTTCACCTTTCAAAAGATACACGGAGCTTTTTGTGTGATGTTTTTGGTAATCCTTCAATCAGGAGACAAAGCAAACTGGAGAAAAAAAATGCGGTCCTGGAAAAAATCAAAGATGTTCTCCAGGGCTATGAAATGCCTTTCTTTGCTTTCGTGATTCAGTGCACCCTGGGGACTGCATCTTTATGGCGTCTCACTTCCAAAGAGTGAGGAAGGGGTTACGGGAGAATGAAGAACTTGACTTGTACCCAAGCCCATAAAAAGGCTGAAGGAAAGAATAGCTTACACTAGAAACATGGAGATCTGGCCGCCCAACCCTTCACTAGAGAGCTTGGAAAGTTCTCTGCAACGTGTCTGCGGTGAAGACTGGCTCTCCACGCCCCCGATTTATCTAGGGGGGGATTGGTAGGATTGGTGGTCCAACCTAGGAAAGCTCATCTCTGCGGAGAGAGGTGCTGTAGATACACAGTGGAAGACATTTCAAGGATTATCAAGTCATATAATAATGATAATAATAGTGTAGGTAATTGCAGTAATAAATGTAAGTAATTATTACTTACTCTGTGCCTGGCACTCTGCTAAACCCTTTCTTCGTGATTTTATGTAATCCTCACAACAATATTATGATGTAGGTTAGCATTACGTTCATTGGATGGGCAAGAAAATGGAGAGTCCAAGAATTTTGGTAGCTTGCTCAGGGCATTTTTTTTTTTTTTTTTTTTTTTTGGTAACTAACAAAGCCAGGACTGGAAGCCAAGCCACAGAAGTTCAGAACAGGAGGCCTCGAGCACCGTGCTATATTGCTGCTAGTTAATCAACATTGCTAATTAATGAGTTACAGAAAACCATTTGTAAACTGTAAAGCTCTCACCAGGCTGGAATTTTGGTGCTGGTGCTGCGACGTCTGTCAATGTCCGCGTGTCAGGTCCACGCTGAACTCCTCCAGCCGTGCCCAGCCCATGGCTAAGTGCTCCGTGAAAAGTTGCTCTCGTGATCTCCCTGTGACCTCCTTATGACCCCAGCCCGGCCTCCCACCCTCCACTTTGAATTTGCTCTCCCCCTAGCCCTCATCCTACCACATCTGCGGCCAGCCTCTGTCTCTTCTGGTGGGGGGCCCTACTTGGCTGGCCTTGACTGGCTTCTGTTTAGCTCTGCATAGAAGCAGTGTCCTCAGAACGGTGGCCTCTGCCCCAAGATCCAGCCTGCCTCCCGCCCCGGGCCTCTGGCCTCAGCAGCCTCGCCTGGCACCAGAGTTCTGGCAGAACTCCTCCGTGTCCCTGATTGCCTCATGGGCCCTTGGTCTGCACCTTTGCGCACTGTCTCCTCTCCACCTGGGACAGCCTTCCTGGAATGGTCTCTCTGCACTTGATTTCAATTTGTTCCTGAATCTGCGAGCTAGGTTCTTTGGCCTTGCGTGGGATCCCAGGGCGCCCTGCGTTCACGGCTTCCATCCACCCGCCAGGCTCCATCATGTCACACCGAGACAAGAGAGGAGCCCTCCTTGCAGGCAGTGACCCAGATTCTAGCGTAGGCCTGGCACACGGCGGGTGCTCACTTGATGATCGTGTCATGAATGACCAAACCATACAAACATGGGTGGGTTCTGCACTCCGCATCAAGCCCAAGACCCAAGAACCCAAACTGCCTTGTCCGTTAGCCGAGAGCCAAACTCCCCGCTTTACCCGGGCTCCTCACCAGAGGGTCAGGGAAGACTCAGCGACACAGCAGCCTCCTGCTGGCCTGTAAAACAAGGAGTCCAAGTACACGGTCTGCACCAAGAGGCTTCTTTTCTAAACGTTTTATTTCGAAGGGCACCTGGGTGGCTCGGTCATTAAGCGTCTGCCTTTGGCTCAGGTCGTGATCCCAGGGTCCTGGGATCGAGCCCCGCATCGGGCTCCCTGCTCGGCTGGGAGTCTGCTTCTCCCTCTGCCTCTCCCCCTCACCCCCACTAGTGGTGTTCTCTCTCTCTCTCAAATAAATAAATAAAATCTTTAAAAAAAAAACCTTTTTATTTCGAAATAATTACAGAGTCACAGGAGGTTGCAAAGAATGTGTAGGAAAGTCTGGTTGCCCTTCATCCAGTTTCCCTCAACAGGAGCATCTTTCATGACTACAATATCAAAGCCAGGGAACTGACATTGGTAGAGGCCACAGCCGTGTTCAGATTCCATCAGTCCTGCACGCGTTCGTGTGTGTGCATCAGTGTGCCATGCAAGCTTACTACATACATAGATTCGTGTAACCACCACCACATTCAGAACCGTTCCGTCACTGCGACAATTTTCTGTGTGTCTTCTCCTGACGGCCACACTCATCCCTCTCCCCATCCCTGACTCCTGGCAACCACTAATTTATTCTCCATCCCTGTCATTTTATTTTGAGAATGTTATATACATGGAGTCATACAATATGTAACAATTGGAGATTGGTTTATCACTCAGCATCCACCCCTTGAGACCATCCAAGTCATTGTGTGTCAATACTTTATCCCATGTTATCGCTGAGAGTATTCCATGGTGTGGAGAGACCACAGTCTGCTTTACCAGTCACCCTACAAAGGACATCTGGGTTGTTTCATTTTGGTTATCGCAAATAAAACTGCTATAAACACTTGTGTACAGGTTCTCAGGTGACCATAGACCTCATTTCTTTGGGATAAATATCAAAGAGTGTAATTGCTGGATCTTAACGATAGTTACATGGTTACCCTCTGAAGAAACTGTCAAACTGTTTTTCAGAGTGACTCAACCATTTCAGGATCCCACCAGAAATGCACGCACGATCCAGCACCTCTGCATCCTCACTCGCACTTGGCGTCGTCACTGTTATTTAATTCAGTCATTCTGATAGGTGTGTAGGGGTATCGTATTATGGGTTTAGTTTGTGTTTCCTTAATGACTAATGACCTTGAGCATAATTTCATGTACTTATTTGCCATCTGTACATCCTCTTTGGTGAAATGTCTGTCCATCTCTTTTGCCCATTTTCTAAGTAGATTTTTTTTTTTTTTTACTGTTGAATTTTGAGATTTCTTTATGTATTCTAGAAACTACTCTTTGGTCAGATCTATTATTGGCAAATATTTTCTCCCAGTCTGTATCTAGTCTTTTCATCCTCTTCACAGGGTCTTTCATCAAGCAAATTTAAAAATTTTTGATGAAATGCAGTTTATTAATTTTTCCTTTTATGGGTCAAATTTTTACTGTCAAGTCTAAAAGCTCTTTACCTGGTCCTAGGCTTAAAAGATGTTCTCCTAAGTTTTTTTTCCTAAAAGATTTATAGTTTCACTTTATATTTTAATCCACAATCCATTTTGAGTTAATTTATATAAAAGGTATGAAACTTAGGTTGAGATTCCTTTTTTCTTCTTTTTGCTGACGGATGTACAATTACACCAGCACCAATTATGAAAAAAGCTGTCTTTCTTCCACTGAATGGTTTTTGCACCTTCATTAAAAATCACCTGGGCTAGTTAGTGTGATCACTTCTGGATTCTCTATTCTGTCCTGTTGATCTATT
This sequence comes from Phoca vitulina, assembly GCF_004348235.1. Lineage (NCBI taxonomy): Eukaryota > Metazoa > Chordata > Mammalia > Carnivora > Phocidae > Phoca > Phoca vitulina. The sequence goes on along the minus strand of NW_022589751.1, from coordinate 2,194,274 downwards.
TCTGCACCAATACTACCCTTTCCTGATTGCCAAGTTATTCTTCCACTAAAGTTCCTTTGCAAGAGGGCTATAGTTATTATAGGGCCTGTGTCTTTCCACATAAATTTTAGAATAAGGTTCTCTGTGTCTACAAAAATATTGTTGGGATTTTGGTAGGAATTACATTAAACTTATCTTGATTTAGAGTGGGGTTTTTAGTTTGCTGCATTTCTTTCAGTTCCTGTCATCCATCCTTAAGAGACTTGTTGCTGGAGCGGTGTGGACACACGGAGAAAACCCTGTTCTCCCTCTTGAAGATGCTGTTACTACTCCATTCTGTATTGGGGATGGACAGGCCACAGTAGCCCTAGATCCTAAAGGCGGCAACACTTGGCTACAGCCTGCCCCCAGCATCTCCCTGGTCCCCAGCACCACCCTGGCCCCCCAGCACCTCCCAGGCCCCCAGCACCTCCCTGGCCCCCAGCACCGCCCTGGCCCAGCTGCAGGCTGCCTGGGGTAAAGCGCATCTAAAGTGGTATCGCCTCGGCTCGGCCTTACCAAAGCCTCCTTTCGTCCCTTGCTCCCCTTGGCAAGAGTACAGCTTCTGACGTGTAAGTGTGCTATGGAATGAACAAAGGCACCTGCTTTGAATGGGTCACTAGAGCTTGGACAATGACCAAATCTGTGAGCACCAAAAGGGAATGACACTGGAAGGGCCCTTCTCTCCTTTTCCTGCCGCGATGTCTTTCCTGTGCCTGAGTGAGTCCACAGAACAAAATTGGGCAACACTGGACCATCCCAAGATAACAAATTAACTCCTAAATATCCTTGGCTTCACACAATCCAGATTCCTTTGCTGCTTCCAGAAAATTGGATGTGCACCGGGTGGAGCAACACCATCTGGAAAACATGAACTTAAAGCCTGTGGAGAAAGGAAAAGAGAGCCGGAGGGTGGAGCTGAGACTTTATACCTCAGCCCAGAAATGGCGCAGGCCACTCTAGCTCCTAGTTCATTGGCCAGATCTGATCATACGGCTCCACTAACTTCAAGAGGCAGGGAAACATCACGGCTCTGAACGCTACACATACATCTCTGACAGTAGCAATGGAGGTTGAAAGTCCTTCCACCTAGAGGTAAAATCGAACTTGATTTAATTTTTTAAGATTTTATTTATTTATTTGACAGAGAGAGACACAGCGAGAGAGGGAACACAAGGAGGGGGAGTGGGAGAGGGAGAAGCAGGCTTCCCGCTGAGCAGGGAGCCAGATGTGGGGCTCGATCCCAGGACCCTGGGATCATGACCTGAGCCGAAGGCAGCCGCTTAACCAACTGAGCCCCCCAGGTGCCCCCAAATTGAGTTTGATTTAAAAGAAATAAAGTAATCTAACAATTCCTAAACACACATTTTTGAGGTGATACCCTTGCCATATGTTGTAGACTGGGCAGATTTAAGCCGAGGCGTATGAATGATGCAGCTTGAAAATGTTTAAAGCATGTATCCACACAACACTCACGTCTACGTGTCATGCAAACACTATTGCTTTGTCTTCTCTAAAAAACTCGAAAGAGGGAGCAGTGGCCAAAAGGAGGATTAGTCCCCACGTAAAGTCAGGTTTCAGGTGCTATTTCTGGGAGGTTTAAATACCACATTCCAGGACTGCCAGGCTGCTGTCTGCTCTACTTCATTGCCAAGTGCAGCTGATGCAGGGGGAACAGGATCAAAACTGCTGCACATGGAACTCAGTCTCTGGATTATGACACAGCCAATTAATATTTCTGCAAAAGCCTTAACGTGCTCACTTAAAGGCATGTCTCTGTCTTTAAAGAGCTGCCTGTGGTCACAGCAAACTCGGGCAACCATTTAGGCAATTTTTTTTGTCATTATCATCAGAGTTGCTTTTCCCTGATTTCCCTGGGATGAATGTTTGGGCAAATAGGGAAAGGCAGAGAGGAGAAATGAAGCTGACTTACATGAGGCTGCTCTCCGCCAGAACTCAGAGGATGACAGCCTGCCCGCACCAATCAGGTGCTCGTTGCCTGGGCTGCTGGAGGCTTTCTATCCCAGAAAGCAGACATTCGTGAGCTGGATAAATACCATTTCTGGTTTTCCCCAACATCATTTGCTTGGAGCATATCTGTTTTGTTTTTTTTTTTCTTTCCTTTCCTTGAACTTACTTTTAGTATTACTATTTCTCAGTATCCAACACAAAGTTTCTGGCTTTGGAACTTGTCAGTTTGACAGCTGAGGCAGGAAGGAAATGGGGGAGCACTTTCTTGGCACTCCTGCCCCTCCCTGCCATGACAACCATTCCTCGAATGTGTTTACTTTCAAGAACAGCATTTGAGGGGCCACACAGTGCGTGTCTGAAATAAAAATGCATTTAATAATGAAGCATGGCTGAGTTTATTTGAAGGGAGTTGGGGTTTGCCTCACTTCACTCAAACCTTCCGGGACTGAGGCCAGGTCAGGAGGAATGACTCTCTGGGCATGTTCTTTTTTTAAAAAAGATTTTATTTATTTGAGAGAGAGAGAGGGAGAGAGAGCTCATACAAGAGAGTGTACACGCAGGTCAGGGAGGGAGAAGGACAAGCAGACTCCGCACTGAGCGGGGAGCTGCCCCTGGGCTCCAGGTGGGGCTCGATCTCACAACCCTAAGATCATGTCCCTAAGATCATGACCTGAGCCGAAATCAAAAATCGGATGCTTAACCAACTGAGCCACCCAGGTGCCCCTCTCTGAGCATGTTCTTAACTCAGCGTGACAGATGTCTCTATCATAGGCTGGCTCTAAAGTTGTTTGATGTCCAGGGCCCAGCTCCGAAAGCCAAGGAGCCACACACCACAAGGAGTTGGAGTTGGTGAACTTTTCATCCAGGTTTCAATTTGCCCCAACCATTGCCAACGTGTCAGGAGAGATTTGAAACAGACAGGGGAGGGGTGTGCAAGCATGAGTGTGTGTTTGTGCATGCACGTGTGTATACATACATGCATATGTATATACGTGCTTATATAGGCATGTATGTATGTTTGTGTGTTCATGTGGTATGTAGGTACGTGTACATGTGTGTACATATATAAATACGTGTGTATATGTATATATAATGTGTACTTAACAGAAATCAAATGTTCATTTGGCATATTTATTTATTTTCTATTTCAGGGTTGGAAAGAGCATGTTTTCAATCTTGTGTGCAGACGGACTGCACACACTTAGAACACTGGGGCAAGTGAGCCTGATTGAGAAAGCACATTGGCATCTTGTGACCAGTTCCTTTTGACTCCTGAGGGTACTACCTTCCACCAGTAAAATATAATCTCCACGGAGCTCTGTCACATCCCTGGAGACTATGCCCACATCACCATTCTGGGGAAGGACACTGCCTGGTGCATTGGGAACAGAAACAGCTTTTTTTGGAGATTTGGAAGGCGTTACCAAGCTTACATTGATTCTGTTCTTCTACAACTAAATCATCAGAAGGAAAATGATACAAAGAGTTCTCTGGACGTATTCTCTTTGGAGCTCAAGCTAGGTCCCTAGGGTGGGATTTGAATAATTACACCCAACTGCAGGATGAGGCAGCCCCAGAGGTAACTGGGAACTCTGGGCCATGTGGGATGGAGGGGCAGTTGAGTCCCACGGCATATTCCAGAGAAAATAAGCCATTTTCTTTGAATGAGTGTGGCTTATCTGGTTATTGCAATTGCAAGAGTCCAGGCTGTACCACTTGTGCCGTTTGGCCTGGAAACAGAGAACCCAGCCCTGTTAAGGTCAGCTGCATGCGATGCCGTCCTGCAGAGCTCATTTCTTACTGGTCTTCATAAATTCCACTGCTGTCAGCTCAGGTTTTATTTGTGGGAGCTAACACAGGCAGTGGCCAGGAAGGAGCAGAGCAAGCCAAATTTTCCATCCGAATCTATTTAGCATCTAATACTGAGAAGTAAAGCAACTGAGAGAGGGGGAAGGCAGATGAGATGCTCTGGTGGAAACCTGTGAAACATTGAGACCACTTGGCAGGAGAACCTCAGATAAATCACCAGCGGTCTGCACCTCACAAGGAGACACTTTGGTCCCTGGAAATCTTGGTGGGGGTAAGATACAAGGGAGAGAAACCAGTCGGTTCCCAGGGAATATGGTGAAAGCGCAGGCACTCCCAGCATTTTCACACAAACCTCCATTCTCTGCACCACTCAAGTCAGCAATCCGCAAATCTCTCACCTGTCCACTTGCACCCTCCTCGCACTGCAGTTACGGGGTACGGTGTGGGGGGCTCACACAGGGTGGCCTCACCAGGTTCCATGGACCCAGGCAGACGCCCACGACCCTGCTGCCAGCCATGCTGGCTCCAGGATCAGCCAGTTCACCAATCCTTCTCCCAGAGTACAGCCCACACTGCACTGTCCAGAAACTCGCTAGCTCGGTGGTAGGTTAGATGACTCCCCCTTTTGAAGCACAGAGAATCTACAACCTTGCACCTGGTTTGGAGAAAGTAATAGTAATAACATTAGCTAATAGTCATTGAATTCCATATGCTCATCTCTGTGTCACTGAATATAAGTTGCTTCATTAAACATTTATAAAAGCTGTGGTTTTCTAGAACCTCCCCTTGAGTTCTAAACAGATTGGGAGGTCTTCTCTCCTGTGTGTAGCACAGGCTGACACTGTATTTGAGTTGTTTAATAAGGAAGTGAACACCAGGTCATTGCTTTCCAATGAAAAACAATGAGGGGGGCACATATGGAATTCTAAATTTACTAGTCACCATATTTAAAAAAAGAAAAATACACAAATGAAATTAATTTTAATAATAGCCCAATACTTAAAATACTATCATTTAAACATGTAATTAATATAGAATTATCAACAGGTATTTTATATTCTTTTTCTGTACTGACACTCATCTCTATTTAGACTAGTTACATTTCAAGAGCTGCATAGTCTATCACCTTTGGCTGCTGGCTACCATATGCCCCAGGTGGAGCTTCTCTGAGCTCTACATCCACAACAAACCCCTAGCTCTCTAGACTTCACTGGCACCAGGATGAAAATCTGAAAGAAGTCATACGAAAAGTTTTTATTCCATTAGTAACAACAACAACAGTAACAAAAACAACAACACTTTTTAGAGTATATATTACTGTAGATACTCTACTAAGAGCTTTACATGACAGATCGCAATGCTTCTCCACTAAACCTTGGGAGACACCTGCTGTTATTATATCCTTTAGAGTTGAGCAAGGTCAAGGTTAGCATAGTTCTGTAGATTACTCGAGGCTATACAGTTAGCACATGGCAAGGCCAGCTCTGAGTCTAGGTAGGCAATCTGGTTCCAAACCTCTACAAAAAAAGACAAAAGAAGGTAGTCCTGGGGGTATTCCTCAGGTCTTCATGGTGTTATGTTGGATTTAGGGAGGCAGAATATGCCAGGTGGAAAAGAAATGCATGCACTCAAGAGATGAGGAAGGATCCCAATGATCAGATGAGGCCAAGAGATATGATTGAGACTATGCAATCACCTGCCACTCCCCAATGGAGACATTCCTTGTCTAGCAAGCCTCAAAGTTCTGAACTAAATTATTAAACAAAGCTTTCCTGTTGTTGACAATGCATTTGTGTTCTTACAGGTGACTTGAGAATCTTGAAGAATCAGATATGAGTTTGTAAGGACAGCATCAGCATGTGGGGGTAGAGTGAGAGAAATTTAGCTTTGGGCATTGGGGTGAAATGTAATGCTTTAGATAATCATTTATACAAAGGCAAGTTCTCTGTGGAAAGTCAAGGGGGAAAAACCCCTATCATCCTAATTTTAAAAGGTCTCAGAGCTATAATAAATACATGCATTCAACCCCTCATTTATTGCTTTAATCTTCACAACTAGATCCCCCCTACATATGTCAAGCAAAAGGGAGGAAGAGTGATAAACTATCACAGCATCAATTTTGAAGTCAGGAAGACCCCAGTCTAGTGTTATATAATTTGCTAATTTTCCTCTCCAAACCTGTTTATTCAGTCATAAAATGTGAATAGAACATAGTTCACTGAGGTATTTTGAGTTTTAAAGGAGAAACTAAAATAGTGTATGGATTGGGGTCCCTTGGTGGCTCAATTGGTTAAGGGTCGACTCTTGATCTCCGCTCAGGTCATGATTTCAGGGTCGTGAGTTCAAGCCTGCGTCAGGCTCCATGCTCAGCAGGGAGTCTGCTTGGGATTCTCCCTCTCCCTCTGCCTCTCCCCCCCCCCCCCCCCGCATGCTCTGTCTGTCTGTCTGTCTGTCTCTCTCTCTTAAAAAAAAAAAAGTGTATGGATCATAGAAGATGTCTAAAATGTCCAGTGACAGAGAACTCTCTGCCCTCTGAGAGAACATCTTTTATTTCTGGACATGGTATTAGCCTCCTATTGCTGCTATAACAGATTACCATAAATTTAGTGGCTTTGATGGTATAAATTTATTATTTTACAGTTCTGTGGATCAGAATCAAGTATAGCCTCACCAAACTACGATCAAGGTATTGGCAGGCTGCATTTCTTCCTGGAGGGAGAATCTCTTTCCTGCTTATTCAGATCATTGAATCAGTTCAATTCCTCGCAGTTGCAGGACTGAGGTTCCTAGTTTCTTGCTGGCTATAAGCTAAGAGCCATCCCTAACTTCTAGAGGTCACTGGAATCCTTGGCTTAAGGCCCCTTTCCTCCATTTTCAAAGCCAAGGATGCTGGTGGATGAGTCCTTCATGTTTTATCTCTCTGACCACTCTTCTACCCCTCTCTTCCATTTTTAAGGACTCATCTAATTAGATTGGGCTCAACCAGACAGTGTAGAATTGTCTTCCCACCTCAAGGTCCATAATCTTAATCACATCTTCAAAGTCCCTTTTGCCATGTAAGGTAACATACCCAGTTTCCAGGGGTAAGGGGTGGACATCCTTGGGAGGGACACCATTCCTCTTACCACAGATACCTCTTGGAGAGTTTCATCTACTGATATTACTTGTCATTCCTTTTGTTACAAAGCAATGTTTTACTTTTTTAAAGTTTTTATTTAAATTCCAGTTAGTTAACATACAGTGTAATATTAGTTTCAGGTGTACAATTTAGTGATTCAACACATCCATACATTACCCGGTGCTCATCACTAGTGCTCTTCTTAATCTCCAGCCCTTATTTCACCCCTCCCCCTGCCCACCTCTCCTCTGGTAACCATCAGTTTGCTCTCTATACTTAAGAGTCTGTTTCTTTGTTTGCCCCCCCATTTTTTCCCTTTGCTCATTTGTTTTGTTTCTTAAATTCCATATATGAATGAAATCATATGGTGTTTGTCTTTCTCTGACTTATTTCACTTAGCATAATACTCTCTAGCTCCATCCATGTCATTGCAAATGGCAAGATTTCATTCTTTTTTATGGCTGAGTAATATTCCATCGTATATATATATATATATATACCACATCTTCCCTATCCATTCACTTGGGCTAAATGAGAAGCTTCTGCACAGCAAAGGAAACAATCAACAAAACTAAAGATAACCTACTGAATGGGAGAAGATATTTGCAAGTGACATACTGGATAAGGAGTCAGTATCCAAAATGTATAAAGAACTTATCAAACTCAACACCCCCAAGATGAATAATCCGATTAAAAAATGGGCAGAAGATATGAATAGACATTTGTTCAAAGAAGACATCCAGATGGCCAACAGACACATGAAAACATGCTCAGCAGCACTCACCATCAGGGAAATACAAATCAAAACTATAATGAGATACCACCTCACACCTGTCAGAATGGCTAAAATCAACAATACAGGAAACAACAGGTTTTGGCGAGGATGCGGAGAAAGGGGAACCCTCTTATACTGTTGGTGGGAATGCAAACTGGTGCAGCCACTCTGGAAAACAGTATGGAGGTTCCTCAAAAAGTTAAAAATGGAACTACCATATGATCCAGCAGTTGCATTACTAGGTATTTACCCAAGAATGCAAAAATACTAATTCAAAGGGCTACGTATGCCCCTGATGTTTATAACAGCATTATCAATAATAGCCAAATTATGAAAGATAATGTTTTAAAAACAAGAGTGTGTCCAACAGTCTATTTTACAGTCTATTGGTTTTTCTGTACATTTTCAATGTCTCTCTTGAAGTAATAAATTTTATTTTCAGAAACAAGCTATGTAACGGTGGTGTTGATGCTGATAACTACTATTTATTGTGATTTTTATTATGTGTCAAGCATGATGCCCAGCATCATGTATGTTTATATGTATATACATAATCTAATTCAAGCCTCATGACATCCCCATGAGGTAAGGTGTAACTGTCATTTAACAGATGAGGGAACATCTTAAATATTAACTAAATGGTAGCTTTTGTTAACACATCAGATGAAACCTTAGCATATAAGTTATTTTTAATAATAGTAAACTCTAAACAGCACTATCAATTTACAGTTCTGTCTTCCTAACTGTATAAAACAATAATATTCACATAAATCTTCTAATAAATAGGTAAATTTCTCAAGGTTATACCAGCCTGCACTCTTATCTGATAAATGTCCAAGACTTTAGTCTCTTTCTTGGTCAAGGTTCCCACTCATTCTGACTGATTCCCTTCTTGGGCCTCCCCCTCACTTTGAGATCCCCTATTTTGACTTCCTCTCTTGGCTGCCTCTTGTTCCAGTCACCTGGGCCACATGCCCTTGACTCAGGCACTACACTGGCCTCTCTTCTCCTATAACAGGTAATAATCATTAGCTTTGTGGTTGCTTGAAAATCACTTGAACCTTCTGCTTAAATGATGTTGGTCTTTCCTTCAAACATCATACAATAACACAGCCCGGGTCTGCCTGCCATTTCATTTTACATTTTAGTGAGAGCTTTTTTTGGCTTGTGAAGACCTTGGCTTATAGCTCAAGGACTGGATTTTTTTTTTTTTAGCTCAATTTAAATAATGCTTTCCCACCGTTTGGGACATCATAATTCAAAGGAGAGATGTGCTGGAGAAATGAATTTTGGTATTGCAATATGAAAGTGGCTGACATATATCAAAAAATGTTCCAAATCCATGGACAATTGGAAAATGCTGAAGCCATTGGAGCAAAAACCTCCATGTCTTCCACAGGCCCGGTAGGTCAAGTGAAGGGTGTCTGGAGGTGCACTCCAGAGCCTGTTTACTCATTTCTTTTTTCCCTGAGACTTTCCCCAGACACCTCATCTATTACAGACTCAACTCTTCAGGCCAGAAATCACAGTCCCATGTCCTCCTTAACAAAGGGCTGAGTCAATAGCTGCCAAACTCAGTTCTTGGGCTGGAAGTGTTCTCATGCGAAAGCCTTGGGTGGCGGCTGGGATGGGAAAGGACATGCGGGTGGTTTCATGAGACTTTTCTGAGCTATTTGTGTGGTGCCTAAGATACTGCAGATGTAGAAGAACAGTTCAGGTTTAACTTTTGTCATAATCCTTTTTAAAAAAAATAGAAAAGGTTTGGTTTAAGCCACCCTGTGTATGGCCACAGTGACCCCCAGACTTGGGGGTCACTTAATTACTGTGCATGTGGATCTGACCTCTCGTCCTGGACATCTGAGGACCCCACATTGCATTGAGCAGAGAGAATCAGCTTCATCTCATTGTTTTTTTTTTAGTCACACCTACAGATGGCTTCAACTGTGGTAATTTTGGGACAATGATAATGTTCACGTCTGAGGAGAGATGCTGTATTATGTGCAAGATGGAAGATTAGCTTTTTCTCATATAAAGGTTAAATTTTTCAACAGAGTAAGGGAGGAACTGAAGTCTCCTCCTTCAAGAAGAAACGAGATCTGTCCCAGGAAACAAGTCACAGGAAGTCCACTGGTGTTGGAAGAAGGATATACAGAACCAGGGTGGATGAGACTCTGTTGGCCATTTCACCAGGGGCAGAGAAGCCTGCTGACCATCAGGGGAGAGTCTGGGCCCAAGGAAGTCACAGTCACACTTACAGCTGCCTGGTGGAAAGCCTGGGAAAGAACAGGGAGTCCTAAACTACCAGGCTGATGAAAGCCAAGATCTAGTCCTGAATAGGAATGTTCTTGGACCAACCCCAGGCTATGTTGGTCAGTTTGCTTTTGAATTTATCTTTCCAGATCTCTTTGACTTTTTCTTCTAAGAGCCAAATATAAAAATCTATTCCTGATTTTTATATGGAAAATCAAATGAGGAGAAGCTAAAAGGACGCAGAGTGAGTGTCTCTGTTTTCTTCCACTATGGCTACCCCTGGTGCCTCAGTGGTTCTCAGTGACCTGTTTTCCCACCATTAGTTGTAACCTGGCTGATTTTGTTCACTGGTATGATTCCAACTTGGAACACAGGGCATGGCACACGGTGGGTGCTCAGTAAATATTTATGAGAAGATTTGAGGGCTTCATGTGAATATCATTGTTTTACATGGTTAGGAAGACAACTATGAATTGATGGTGCTATTTAGAATTTTCTGTTATTAAAAATAACTTGCATTCTAAGGTTTCATTGGCATATTAATAATAACTACCATTTAGTAAAAACTTAAGATGTGCTATAAATGTATACATGCATCTCCAAACTTCCCAATGATTCAGCAAGGTATGCTTTATTATCTCTATTTTACAAATGAGGAAGTAGTTGGTCAAGGAATTAAGAGGAATTCCCCAGGGCCATACAAAGGTGAAGTTGGATCTGGAGACCTGGTCTGTCTGACTCTAAATGTGGTCACTCCTCCATTATGTGGATGCTGGACTACCAGATGTGTGGGGACTCTCAATTCAAGTCCTGAGCATGAGTTGGTATATTAGAAACAGTTCACCAGGGCACTCAGGCTTCTGATTCAGGAAACGAATTCACTGTAGCCAAGCTCAGATGGAACTGACTTCTCAAGAAAACAGTTTACTAATTTGTGGAGGTGAATATTTGTTAATAGAGGACCTGAAATGCAAACATAAATGTGAAAGACTTTTGAGTAGGCCCAATCGTTTCTGTCCCAAATGAGCAGGTATGTGCCCTAGCGACTGAATTTTTTATTGAGTGCCTGTTTCCCTTGACCATTGCAGACTTTTTAAAACATGGCTACAAATTATTTAAAAATTGCCCCCATCAAGAGGTTATGACCTCTGTCCTGTATCCTTTAATTTGCTTGAGCTTGTGACTGCTTCAGGGAACAGAAATTGGAAGAACCACACTGAGTACCTTTTGCAGCTAGGGCATTACTGGAACATTTGGTCTTTGTAGCCCTAAACCGACCTGTAAGGAGTGTGACTACCCTGAAACTTCATGCTGGGAGGGAACCCACGTCACATGGAGAGGCCCCCTGAGGCACTCCAATTAATAGTCCCAGCTTAGTCCAGCTTTCAACTCGTCCCGGCCCAGGAAACAGACTTGTCAGTGAAGAAGCTTCTAGATGATTACAGGGTTTAACTATTGAAGTCACTTCTAGCTTTTTTTTTTTTTTAAGATTTTATTTATCTATCTGAGAGAGAGAGAGAAATGGAGGGAGAGGGAGGGACAAGCAGATTCTGCACAGAGAGCAGAGCTGACTTGGGACCAATCTCATGACCCTGAGATCATGACCTGAGCTGAAACCAAGAGTCAGACACTTAACTGACTGAGCCACCCAGGCGCCCCTGAAGTCACCTCTAACTTTGTAAATGTACCCATTTAAAGCCCTAGGCATTGTGTTGCAGACACAAGCCATTCCCGCTATGCCCTGCCTGCATCTCTCACTCACAGAAGCTGTGAGCCTAATTAGTTAATCACTATTTATGTCTATAAGTTTGAAGTAGGTTGTCCCTTCACATGATCATTAAAAGACTGAACTGAATGTTTCATGTTAATGAACAGAAGTCTTTAGTTTTGATGAAGTCCATTTTATCTGTTGTTTTCTTTTTTGTCTCATGGACTTTTGATATGAGAAGCTAATGTCTAACCCAAGGTCACAAAGATGTACTCCTGTGTTTGCTCCTAGGAGTTTTATAGTTTTAGTTCTTACATGTAGTTCTATGATCCACTTTGAGTTAATTTGAGTGTACTTTTTAAAAAAGATTTTATTTATTTATTTGAGAGAGAGACAGATCATGAGCAGGAGAGGAAGGGGGAGGGACAGAGGGAGAGAGAGAAGCAGACTACCCGCTGAGCAGGAAGTCTGATGCAGGGCTGGATCTCATGGACCCCAGAATCATGACCTGAGCTGAAGGCAGATGTTTAACCGACTGAGCCACCCAGGTGCCCCAAGTGTACTTTTTAAAAGAGAGACATTTTGGCCCATAATAGGACTCATTTTTAAAATTAATTAATTAATTAACATCTATAATAAAAAATTTAATTATTTAAATAAAAACTTTAGAAAGTGAAATTCATGCCATCACAAAGGTGAGGAAAATATCCTATCAACAAACTTACATTAAAGACAGGAAAGAGATTTTACCAAAATATTTTCAACTTCAGGATAATTTGACTTTTGATTAGTCACTAAACGTCATCAATATTTGAAAGGATATTTACTTGGGTAGAGTGAAATATTTTGGAGAACAGATCTGGGGGATGATAAAGACTCTGTCTTCCACTAAACTTGAGTGAGGTTCCTATGAGTTCTCCTTCTGAGTAGGCCTTGACTTTGGGTCAAGCCCTTGATCAAGGGCTCTGTGCTTGGCCTGCTTATTCCAGTTTTAGCAAGAATCCTGCTGAATCAGTTTAGCAAAAATTCCCTACCCTTGATATCCTATCACCCTAGCCTGACCAAAATCCCAGTGGTCAGTTTAATAAGAATTACACTACCTCTTAGTAATTCACCGACCTCCCACCCTGCTCCTTGGCTATAAATTCCTACTTCTCCTTACTGTATTTGGGATTGAGCCCAATCTCCTTCCTCACTACAAAACCCCCTTGTAGACTGAAATAAAGTCTTCCTTGCCATCTTTAGCAAGTGTCATGAATAATTTTTTCTTTAACAGGAACAGTCTAAAAAATTATATACATCAGGTGACAGCTGTCCATGACTGCTTTATAGCAGTCTCTGAAAGAAAAATTTGCTCTTTCTCCTGGCCACCTCTTATTCTGCCAATGCCTCATAAAATGTGGACGTGAAACATAAATATTCCCAACCATAATGTGGTGATTCAGCAGAAGGTGGAATATAGTTAAACTGCACTTTGCATCTCTGCCTGGTTCACACTTCAGGGACACATCCGCCTGGCATCACAAGCCATTTGCCCTTCCCAAATCCCTAAGAGACAACTAATGGCAAGGAAAATGTAACATGAAAAAGGTATTTTTCAAAACAAATTGACTTCAAATTAGGCATTGGTGCTTGTAGGTAGTATGAAAATGAAATGATCTAGAAAGCAATTTATACCTTTAGTGAACTCCAGAACATTCTGTGCATTGGCAAACTTTAATATAAGGTTTTGGGAAAGGGGATATTCAGGGACATCAAAACTAGTGGCTTAGAGTTCTTGAGGACTGCTTTTGAATGACACTAGCTCACCCCTTTCCAATTTACTGCAGGCAGTTTGACATACAACTCCAACTCTATGCCTGAAAATCCTTCCCTCTCCTCCTCCAGCCAAACTCACTTGAAGAAATATGGAAATAGCCCAGAATATCTCCTCAGGGGCAAAAGGAAAGTTTTCTAAATATTTTTCCATCACCCAAGCCATCTAAGATTCCCACTGAGGCTACTTTTAGGGAGAAAGAGAACAATTATTCTCTCCAAGGAGAGAAGGGTGCCTTCTCTCCAATTCACTCCTGCAAAGATTAACTTTATGAAAATTGCTGCCAGACATCTATTTCATTAAGAAAATCTAGATGAGGCTGTGTGGCTATTAATTACCCACCAACCTTCCTCCTTAATACATACACCCACACATGTGTGCTCACACACACAAAAGCACGCACGCACACACACACACACACACACCACACAAATTAAACATGACAAGCAGAGTGATTAGTTTTTCCAAAAACTGTGATGTGATGTGGGGATTGGGAAACTGGGGTGAGTAGTTCTTATTAAATATTAAAATATAAAAGAGAAGTTGTGGCATGTCCTTGGACAAGAAAATAAAGGATCTGTTTTTATTTGTTAAACATTCATCGAGGCTCTAATGTTTCTGGTAAACTGAAATTACGAAAGTGCAGCATCCACCCTCTCAGGAGCTTGTTATTTTGGTGGGGATAGAAGGATATGGAAGGAAGGTAGGTCTGTTAAACACCCAATTAATTGTAACACCAAGGCCAACAATCTCAGGGCCATGGGAAAAGTATATGGTAACATGAAGAGGTTTGTTACATTCTTTGTTCTTCCTCTTGCCATGATCCATGTTGAGCCTGGCACCCAGCATCCTCATGCTGACCACCCTCCCTGACCACATAGCAGACTCTACTCCTTCCCAAGCGTGACTCTACCAGTAGAGTGAGCCTTCTCACCCCCCTGCTTCATTTCTGGATAAATAAGGACCAGTATTTTGAGTGGTCTTTTTGTACTTAGATGACTCTGTATCTGGCCAGAGAAGCAAGAATTTTCTATTTATAAATCTGATTGCATAAGGATCAGTGAGACAATTTAGTGAGCATTGCTCTAGACAGTAAGACCCAGCTTGGTGGTTCTAAAACAGTGAGAAGGAGCTGTTGGGGTTCAACAACAGGGACAAGAATTGCTCTGAGACTCTATTTCTGGCCCACCGAGACACTGCATAAGAAATTTCCTCTGCCCACTTTGGATAAAGTCAACTCGAGGTCCATCTACTCCAGAAGCTCTGCTTACACTCACAGAGAGAATTAACTCCTCTGGGACTCCATTGCAACCATTATGGGATTCTCTCATAACACTCTATTACATGCATTGCCTTACACAATTTGTGCCCACTCGGTTATAAGTTCCTCAGGAGTAGGAATGTGTGTTTTATAAAGATCAACATAATAATAAAAACAATAATAAAAACTTACTTTTATTGAGTTCTTACTATGTACCTGCAACGTGTTAAGTGAATTATATGCATTTTCTGTGGCATATTGTTCTTTCCAAACACAGTCACAATATTGTCACCCATCCTACATGCACTTTTGCTGTGTGTTATTTCCCTATCCCATCAAGAGGTGGGATCTAATTAACCTCCTTCTTCAGTATGAACTGGTCATAGTGACTTACTTGTAACTGACTGACTGTGGTAGAGTGCTGGCTCTGAGGACTTACAACTTCTGTCTTGCTCTCTGAATACTTCCTAGGATCACCTCCTCTTAAAATCCAGCTCCCATTCAGTGGGAAGCCCGAGGTACATAGAGACACCACAGGCAGGCACTTCAATAGAGAGTTGCATCTGTGCCCACCCTTTAGTGATCCAAGTGTGGGTGCCAGTCCCATGAGCAAAGACACCTTCTGACTTTTCCAGTCCCAGCCATTTAAATCTCCTTAGCTGAGACCTTGCCTACTATGTCTTATCTGAATTCCAAACCTACACGTCCTGACAGCATAGTAAGTAGTATTCATGTTATGCTACTAAGTTTAGAGTGGATTTGTTACACAGCAGTGGATGATCTAAATCCCTCACAGTGCTATGATGTAGGTACTATTACTCTCCCTAATTTAAAGGTAAGTACATTGGGGCTTTAATGGTTGATGAAAAGAGTCATGACCAGAAACATGTATTGAGTCCTTCTCCATGTCAGGAATGTTGTGTAGATCATCTCATTTAATCCACAAAAAGCTGAAGTAGGTCAGTTTTAAGAATCATATTTTAAATATGAAGATATTGATGCTGCAAGATATTAGGTAACTGGCCCTAAAATACACAATGAACCATGAGAAGATCAAGCTTTGAACCCAAGGAGTCCTTTCTAGAGGTTGAGGTCTGTAATCTGTACACTGCAAATCCAGGCTGCCACTCATTAGACAAGTAAAACAGTGGGTGAACATGAGCACTGGGGCAGCACCTAGTGTCTATCTGACTCTATTAGCCTATGTGGCATGGTGATTAAAGCTTAAGAAAAAGGCCTGAATAAATCTGGGCCAAGCATTGTAAGAAGACAGAGAAATGGATATTTCGGTTTATGTTTGTTTTCTCTTTCCAATTCTATTCGGGTTTTGCCTCATAGATTTTGACATTGTGTTGATAGATGCATACACAGTAAGGATTGTTACGACCCCCTAGAGAATCGGCCCCTCTGTTATTATGTAACTCCTCTCTTTATTTTTTATCATTTGAAGTCTGCTTTATCAGAAATTAACATAGATATTCCATATTCCCTTGGCTTAGTGTTACCATGGTGTATTTTTCTCCATCTCTTTGTTCTTAACCTGTCTTTTCATGTTTAAAGTGGGTTTCTTGTAGACAATATATATCTGGGTCTTCTTTTTCATCCATTCTGACAATTTCTGTTTTTTAATTTGTGCATTTGGGCCATATACACTGTTAAAAAGAAAACCACCATTCTGACAATTTCTGTTTTTTAATTTGTGCATTTGGGCCATATACACTGTTAAAAAGAAAACCACAGGCCCAAAATGGCGTCACATAGGCCGAGTCCCCAAACTAGGGCTTAATACCGAATCTAATTGCAGTTTCAACCTCCCCTAGAAATGTAGTCTTAACCAGTAGGACCTGAATTCTCTGACCTCAAAGAAGTAATCTGCCACCTGGGCCTTCCCCATCCCCCAAAGGAAGACGAAGTAATCTGCATGATAAGACCCCCTTGCTCTTCCCCCTAAGGGAAAGAACTTGCCTAGAACAATCTTTTTCTTTTGCTAATAATTTTCTGACCCCCTCCTTCTATAAAATCCTTCCATTTTATACAACCCCTTAGAGCTCCCCTCTACTTGCTAGAAGGGATGTTGCCAGAATCATAAGTCATTTAATAAAGCCAATTACATCTTCAAATTTAATCGGCTGAATTTTGTTTTTTCATATTTAATGCGATATTAAAATATTTGGACTAATAGTAACAAATTGTGTAATTGTTTTCTATTGACTGTATTTGTTTTTTGGTTCTCTCCATTTGTCCTACCTTCTCTGGTTTTAACTGAGCATTTTAAGATTCCATTTGATCATTGCTCTTGATGTATAAATTTTACATCTATTCTTTACTTTTATAATTGTTACAGAGTTTCTAATATTCAATTAACTAATCTAAGTTTACCTTCAAATCATACTACTCTGCCTAATGTGTAGTGCAGTTAACTTAGAATATTACCAATTTCTCTTTCCCACCTTATGACATTGCTACCTTTCATTAGTCATTGGGCTAGGGAAAGTGGGAGTGATGCATGACTGCTAATGGATATAGGGTATTTAAATACTTGTAATTAGTGGTGATGGTTGCACAACCTGGTAAATATAGTAAAAACCACTGAACATTTTAGAAGGTTAAATTTTGTGTTTTGTAAATTATATTTTGTAAAGCTGTTGTTAAAAATCTGACATACTATATGATTCCATTTATGTAATATTCTGAAATGGAGAACAAATTAGTGGTTGCAAGTTGTTGTGGATGGGGGAGTCAGGTGAGGTGGATATAAAAGGTCAAAGAGGGGACTTTTTCAGGGTCAGGACTGTGATACACATACACAAATGAGTGCAAGTAAAGCTAAAGAAAATTGAATAAGGTCGGTGTATTGTGTCAATGTCAATAACCTGGTCATTACATTGTACTATAATTTTGCAAGTGGTTGTCATTGTGGAAAATTGCTTAAAAGGTACATGGGATCTCCCTCTATTATTTCTAACAACTGCATGTGAATCCATCATTATCTCAAAGTGAAATTTTAAATAAGAAAAGGTGCAAATCGGGGAGCCTGGGTGGCTCAGTTGGTTAAGCGGTGGGCTCTTGATTTGGCTTAGGTCATGATCTCAGGGTTGTGAGATCAAGCTCCACCTCTCTCTCCCTCTCCCTCTGCACCTTCCCCCTCCCATGCGCTCTCTCTTTCTCTCCCCCCCCCCAAAAAAGGTGTAAAGCAACCAAGATACACTTCTAGATGACTAGACAAATAACCTGCAGTACACCCAGAATATGGAATATTTTTCAGCACTAAAAAGAATGGAGCTATGAAGCCACAAAAAGAGATGGAGGAAACTTAAAGGCATATTCTTAAGTGAAAGAAGCCAGTCTGTCTGAAAAGGCTACATAGTGTCTGATCCCAACTATAGACATCTGGAAAAGCTAAAACCATGGAGGTAGTGAAAAGATCAGTGGTTGCCAGGGGTTTGTTGGGGAGACAGAGATGAACATGCAAGGCACAGAGGATTTTCAGGGTAGTGTGACTATTCTGTATGGTGTTGTAAGGGTGGAAACTTGTCTTTATACATTTGTCAAAATCCCCAAAACAGCAGGGTGTGTTTTTAATGGGTTGATAGAAAACATCACATAGAATATATAACACCAAGAGTAAACCCCAATTTAAACTAGGGACTTCAGTTGATAATGATGTGTCAATGCTGGTTCATTGATTATAATAAATATATCACCCTGTAGTGCTGGGACGCTGACAGAGAGGGAAGCTCTCATGTATGTGTTTGGGGCGGGGAGGAATCTGTGGGAGAAATCTCTGTACTTGCTCGATTTTGCTGTGAGCCTGAAACTGCTCTAAAATATAGTCTATTAATTTTTTTAAAGTGGATAGAGGGAAGGGTAGCCCATCCATTATTTTTTTAAGAAGAAATATCACAACAGAAGCTATCTTATTCATCCTTAACTTGCTGAATTAACCAATACCGAATTAATCAATTAAGCACATTGACGGATATACGTGACAGTGCAGAAAGCTTGGGACTAGCAAGCTATTCTTTAGCCTAAACACAAATTTCTAAAGCTGTTTACATCATTTATATTGATTACACTATAATCAAGTATTATGAAACTAATGTATCAGTATGAAGAGAGAGCTGCCGAGTATAATAAAATTAAGCTGGATATTTTGGAAGAACCCCATAAAACATTAAAATACTGTTCTCAAATTGGGAATGGAAGAAACAATTGTAAAGTATTGGCATTTTTTCATTTTAAAAAGTCTAGCAAAATTCTGCACTCACATCGCTTTGCAAAAGTTCTACTTCAAATAACTAACTGCAAATAACTATGTAACTATGTAAGAAAGGTGATAAGACACAACATGGCCCCATTCACATTTTTGAATTGAAATAAAATAGTTACAGTTAATGTCTGGAAACTTTATAATTCCTGCTTTAGCAATGTGTCCCGACAAACCAGCCCTAGCCACGCTAACTATGAGGGTTGTCCTCGATATTCCACACAGTTCGGATACACAGAAAGTTTAACTGTGCTGAAAGGTGGATGTGCCACATCCACAGAGAATGGATTTCAAAATCTGTCAAACTTGTATAGAGCTATTGCTGAGAGAATCTGGAAAATGTCACATGAACTTCGGGTAACTTGCAGTCTATAAATTATAGACCATGTTTAGTGTAGGGGCCCCAGGAGGAAAGGGGGCATCAGGCAGGCCTCAAAATCATCTGTGGGATTTAACCCCATCCCCAGCACACAACTTGTGGAGGAGATAACATGTGCTCATGTGTGCACGCGTAGGGGAGGGGCAGTCACAAGTGGGAAGAAAGGTTTATTTCATGGCTTTCTAACACCATTTAAGTCTTTTTAACAAAATCCATCCACAGGTTTCAGAGTCATGGAAAAATGATCCATTGTTCTTTTCACTGTGTTTTCCAAAACTATTGGCACTCCATCCATAACAGCAGGGTATGTTTTTAATGTGCTGATAGAAAACATCACTCATAACCAAAGATAGGACCGATGGTATATTTGTCACGCAGCTTGGCTTTGCAGTTCAATTTGAAAGCTCCTGCTGTCAAAGGAAATGTTTAGATGACTCAGCCAAGGAGCTGGTTTATTGGTTTTGGCAGCAGACAACAGGTGAATATTTCATGGAGGAGAGAGGTTTTAGTAGTTGTTTATACAATCTGCCCAGCCATGGCCACGGTTATTTAGGTTGGTGAACTGGACAATATTTCACGTCTCATGAGCCTGATGAGTTCTGTGGATGGGCTGATGTTGCCACTATTTGCTTAAAATGATTGGAGTCAAGTTCTCACTTCACCAGTATACTCTCCAGCTACCCGGAGGAGCAACATCTAGGCTTCAGGGCATCTGTGTTAGACAAGTTCCTCTAGTCCAATTTGGCAGGAGCCTGCAGGAAATTCCTGCTGCACCTTTTTAATGAGCTGGGACATCTAACCGGCTGTCCCAACTCTGGCTACAGAGTGCATTTTATCACAAGAGCTTGCCTGTGTTTGCAAGGATATTCCAGCACGGTGAATACCCACTCTCACAGGGATGCAGGATATACTACGCCCAGCAAGGAAGCCCTGGTCCACTCTGAAGGGAGAGACAGGTGAGCCACGTGACATGTTTACGCTTACAGTGTGCAAAACACGCCCCCACACACAAACACAAAAACAAATCAATGGGTCTCTCTGAAAAGTCACATGGCACATTAAAAAGACATTTCCATAAGACGTGGACCACCTGGATTCTGCTATCAATATGCACTAGCTTTGGGAATTTGAATGTCTCCCCTTCTTGAGAAAACCAGTTTCCAGCCTGATATGTTTAGGGGTTTGAAGGGTTGGTCTCTAAGTTATTACCCAGGCCTGACGTTCTAGGATAAAAAAATTTTTTTAAATTTGAAGCAAATTCATCATGGAACTACGGACAGCAAGTTTTTAGGGAGGGATTTAGTGAAATATCAGAAGACAGTAGGTATTTGTGTGTTGCCTAATGGACATAAGATGGAGACACAGAATTTCCCGTTTCTTTACTGGCCACAGGCCCAGGGCACATCACAGAAACCCTTGGAGGCTGTCTGCATTGGGGAAATCAAAGCTGCCACACCTGCCTCACATTGATATGAGGGACTACCAGAGATCCTGAGGGAGGACACCCTCAAGTGAAGCAAAAATAGGGCACATGTATTATTCGTAGCATCAGAATACTTTGTTTCATCCAGCCCATGGTGATTTCTTCTTACCCAGTTTCCATCTTTACTGGTGCCATCATATATAAAAATAGTAATTCTCACAATAATAGCACTTGCAATAGCTCCTTTTATTGTCTGCCAAGTGCTAAGCACCTTGCCAAGCCCTTAAAAACGTTATCTCACTTAATTCTCACAACTCGGCAAAGACTGTGTCATCAACCATGTTTCACATTTGAGGAAATTAAGATGTAAGGAGGTAAAACACAAGCAGAAGGTCCACAGCTGACAGGGGTCAGAGCCTTTCTCCCTTTGAGCACAGTGCTTTATGAAGTGATCACACTGACCATAATCTCTGTACTGAAAAGAATTACCCAAGGGTAAGAGAAGCTTCCAAACTCTTGAATCAGACTCTTTTTGATGGCGTTCACTATCACTGGAAGAGCACGTCCTGTTTTCTCAGTACTGTATAATTCACGGAGTGCTTTTACAGCGCCTCTCTCCCACTCTGACGCGGGGGTGACCTGTGTCCGGGATGCGGCAGGTGAACAGGGCAAGGCAGCATCGAACCCGCTCGCTCACTCATTTGTTCTCCATCATCACCTGTGATGCAAGCAGGGTACACGTTTTAAGCCTAGTTCTAGAGATGGGAAAACTCGGGCTCAGAGTTTTCCTTTACTAACCCCTCACCCCTTCCTGCAAAACAGAGGCAACTGCCAATTTCTGTTCTCCATGAAGTAGTTTTAACCTGAGGGTTTGAAATAATACTAAGTCATCTAATGGCCCCCTGTGGACTCTTGCCCCACCAATCTCATTATTACCTTTTTCAATGACCCTTTTGAATGAGAAAGTGAAGTTTTTCAATGAACCACATTAGCTCTCTCATTTCCATTATTCATTTTCAGATTAGTTTAGGCATTTCCATTATTCATTTTCAAACCATCCTAGCACCTATACCTTTTCTGAACTTTCTCTGTAAGTTTCAGCTTTGAGGACAGTGTCCTAGTTGGTCAAGATGTGAAGATGGAACAACAACAACAAAAAAAGATGTGAAGATGAAACTGCTCCTTCTTCTCCAACACTGGTCAGCCTCGGTCCCTCTTCCTGCCTGCGGTGGGTCATCTGACCCCCTTCTGTGTGCCCGGGAGACTTCGCCTGGATGTGAAAGCCTCCATTGCTACGTACTCTGGACTATGATGCCATGTACGATGTTCTGTACACAAAACCACTATATACCATATGCATACATATGTTCACGTGGAAGAATAGTTGACCATGAACATGAACTGAACAAGATGTATACATATATACGTATGCAGGCATGTGCATCATGGCCGTGGCAATCTTGTGTGTATGCACATAGGCCCTGCACAAGGTAAGGATCGAACCACTGATCTAAGTCTTGGCTGGATGCCTATGACCAGCCCAGAGCACAAGAGCATGGGAGGCCTGTGGGGGGCTGCTGCAAGGCCATCCTCTCTAGGCTCCCTGCCCGTCGGAAGGCCGTCAGGAGGCTTTCTTGTCTCCTCCCCAGTTCCGATGCAGGAAGGAGCCTTCAGTGTCTGCCCCCGGGTTGTAGCTGAAGACTGGATAAGCTCTCAGCTGCAGGCTGGAACCAGCTCCTTGGGCAGAGGGTGTCCCGTCACTCATGCCACAGTCATCTGGCCACTTTGGTTTGGGCATCACACTGGGTAAGAGCCACAGGGAGCTGGCACATTCGGCCACTCTTCCTTCGACTGTTTACATAAACAATAAACTGTCTTTATCTAAAGAGGATTCATTATTCCTTCACCAGTTCAATCTGTCAAGCCTTAGCCCTTGCCTTTGCCTTGTGCTTGACTTTGTGTGAGTGTGTGTGTGTGTGTGTATGTGTGTATTTTTTAAATAAAAAAGAGACCGTGTCACACCTCATCCTTCTCCATGCCTAGTCCTTGTTCTAAAGCTATTCTCTTCCAGCTTTTCTGGTTTTTATTCATCTCTTCATAGATTTAAAAACATGAAAATATTTCCATTCCTTATTTTCAGTGCTAGGCTAGTGTTCACAATGAATGTGATGACTTCATACACCATTCCTGACCTCTACTCCCATGAGACTTTCCCAAAACGTCATGGTTTATTTATCAAATACTTACGTAGTACCTGCTATTGCCAGGCACTGAGTACTTTACAAATATTAACTCATTCCATCTTTGTAACAACCTTGAGGCAGACTCTATTGCCAATTATGTTTTATAGATGGGGGAAAAGGGTACAAAGGGTTTAACTAACTTGTTCAATGTAATGGAATAACTCAGGTCAGAGCTGGGATTGGAACCCAGGCTTAGTTGGCACCAGAATATGGTTTAAAACTACTCACCTATATTGCCTCTTTTCCTTGGTCTTTCATTGGTTTGTTAATTTAAATGATAGACGTGTATTTCTATTCCTTGTTCTGTGTTTCCTAATGAAAGATGAAAGTATTAGTCTCTCTCTCTCTCAGTCTCTCTCTCACACTTCCCTCCCTTCCCCCCATTCTCTCATGCCTACTTTCTACCTTCTGCCAGTTTTATTTTCAAATTGTCCAACTTTTAGCAGTCTCAGTGTTTTATAACCATAATTATGTCTTCCATACTTTGTCTATGGTTGAATTCAAAAGTTTAAAAGTTAAGTAATGATATTAACATTGTTATTACTAAAAATATTATCCATTTCATGGTAAAATGGTCTGCAAGAATTATATCTCTGTGTGGTCTCATGGTATGATCCCCGGGCTGCAAATTTTCATAGCATTGAGATAAAATATATTTGGTTTCCTTATTCTGCATCAGTTGCTTAAAATACGGCACATTTGACTTGTTCACATTTGGGCCCCAGTTTTCAGAGTTTTCTGTTTTCCTTGGAGTTTCTCATTTCTTTCTTGTTTCTTTTGTAAGAATAATGATGTATCTTCTACATATCTTCAAGTTCATCCAAATCCACAGTTATAATGTCTAGAGCATGAAACACTCTATTTTCCTCCCAGAGCGATCTTTTCCTGGAGTTTTCTGGTTCGTTGCTCTAATCCCTAGGGTTGTTCTCTTGGAAAGCTGCAGAGTCGCATCCCAAGACACTCTTTCATTTACTGCACCTCTGGGCCTCCAGCCCCTGTTTTCAGGATCCCATTTCTTTTTTTGTGATTGTTTGTTTACCTAACAATTTATTTTGCTGGATTACATCCTTAAGCAACATCAGCCACCAAGCATTTTCTCAGCTCTCTCTGTATGTGACTATTGCTCAGACAGTTTCTCGGACTCATCCATCTATCTCACATTACCTTTTAGTCTCTTTTGCTGTACATATTGAATTTTATTTATCTTCTATTATTTTTTGCATTTTTAAAGACGTTTTATTTTGAGATAGTTGTAGATTCACACGCAGTTGTAAGAAACAATACAAAGAGATTCTGTGCACACTTTCCCCTATTTCTGCCATTAGTAATTTATTGTATATTATAGTACAACATCATAATCAGGAAATTGACATTGATAGAATCTATCAACCTTATGTAGACTTCACCAGTTTGATGGGTATTCATTTGTGTGTGTGTGTGTGTACTAGTTTTATGCAATTTTACTGCACGTGTTGATTTATGTGACCACCACCGTCAAGATAAAGAACAGCTCCATCACAAAGATCCTTGGTACTTACTATCCTTAGACACAGATACCTTCTTCCCGCTTCCTACTCAGCACCTGACACCCACTAATCTGTTCTCCATCACTATAATTTTTTAAAAGATTTTATTCATTTATTTGAGAGAGAGAGAGAGCAGAGTGAGAGAGAGAGAGAGCACAAGCAGGGGTGAGGGGCAGAGGGAGAGGGACAAGCAGACTCCCCGCTGAGCAGGGAGTCTGATGTGGGGTTCAATCCCTGGACCCAAAGATCATGACCTGAGCTGAAGGCAGACACTTAACTGACTGAGCCACCCAGGCTCCCCAATCACTATAATTTTTAATATGGCATTTCAAGACACAATGGAGTATTTCAAAAATGCCATATAAATAAGACCATATAGTATATAACCTATGATTGCCTTTTTTTCACTTTAGACCCATCCAGGTCGTGTGTAGCAATAGTTCATTCTTTTTACTGCTTTTTATTTCATAGTATGGATGTACCACAGTTTGTTTATCTAGTCATCTATTGAAGGATATTTGGATCATTTCGAGGTTGGGCTATTATTAACAAAGTTTCTCAGAATATCCATGGACAAGGTTTTGTATGTTTCCATTTCTTTGGGATAAATGCCTAAAAGGAAATTTATAGGTCATGTAGTAAGAGCATTTTTTTACTTTTGTTCATATTCTTCTCTAGGGTGACTAGATCATTTTATATTCCCACCAGTAATGTATGAGTGATCCGGTTTCTCTACATTCTTGACAGCATTTGGCGTTGTCACTTTCTATTTTAGCCATTCCAGTAGGTGTGTAGTGATATCTCACTGTGATTTCAATATACATTTCCCTCGTGGCTAATGATGTTAAGCATCATTTCATGTGCTTATTTGCCATCTGTATATTCTTTGCAGTAAAATGTCAGTCTATGTCTTTTGCCCATTTTCTAATTTGATCTTTTTTTAATTGTTACCATGAGCTTTAGAGTTCTTTTTGTTTTGTTTTGTTTCCTTTTCTTTCCAAGTTTTTATTTAAATTCCAGCTAGTTTATATGGAGTACCACATTAGTTTCACGTATAGAATTTAGTGATTCATCACTTACATACAACACCCGGTGTTCATCACCACAGTGCACTCTTTAATCCCCGTTACTCATTTAACCCCTTCCCCCATCTACCTCCCCTCCAGTAACCCTCAGTTTGTTCTTTATAGGTAAGAGTCTGTTTCTTGGTTTGCCTCTCTTTTTTCCTCCCTCCCCTTGTTCATTTGTTTTGTTTCTTAAATTCCACATATGAGTGAAATCATATGGTATTTGTCTTTCTCTGGCTGACTTATTTCGCTTAGCATTATACCCTCTAACTCCATCCATGTCATTGCAAATGGCAAGATTTCATTCTTTGTTATGGCAGAATAATATTCCATTAAATACACACACACACACACACACACACACACACACATACATATATACACCATATCTTCTTTTTCCATTCATCAGTCAATGGACATTTGGGCTCTTTCCATAATTTGGCTATTGTTGATAATGCTACTATAAACATCAGGGGCACATATATCCCTTCGAAGTAGTATTTTTGTATCCTTTGAGTAAATACCTGGTAGTGCAATTGCTGGATCATAGGGTAGTTCTATTTTTAACTATTGAGGAACCTCCATACTGTTTCCCAGAGTGGCTGTACCAGCTTGCATTCCCACCAACAGTATAAGAGGGTTCCCCTTTCTCTGCATCCTCGCCAACATCTGTTGTTTCTTGAGTTGTTAATTTTAGCCATTTTGACTGGTGTGAGGTGGTATCTCATTGTGGTTTTGATTTGTATTTCCCTGATGGTGAGTGCTGCTGAGCATCTTTTCATGTGTCTGTTGGCCATCGTATATCTTCTTTGGAGAAATATCTGTTCATGTCTTCTGCCCATTTTTTAACTGGATTATTTGTTTTTTGGGTGTTGAGTTTGGTAAGTTCCTTATATACTTTGGATACTAACCCTTTATCAGATATGTCATTTGCAAATATCTTCTCTCATTCCATAGGTTGTCTTTT
Source organism: Phoca vitulina (assembly GCF_004348235.1). Lineage (NCBI taxonomy): Eukaryota > Metazoa > Chordata > Mammalia > Carnivora > Phocidae > Phoca > Phoca vitulina. The sequence continues at coordinate 2,167,676 of NW_022589751.1, read as the reverse complement.
AGTTCTGTTGATTGTTTCTTTCACTGTGCAGAAGCTTTTTATTTTGATGAAGTCTCAGTAGTTTATTTTTGCTTTTTTATCCCTGTCTCAAGAGACCTATCTAGTAAGAAGATGTTATGGCTGATGTCAAAAACCTTACTGCCTGAGTTTTTCCTCTAGGATTTTAATGGTTTCCTGTCTCACATTTAGGTCTCTCATCCATTTTGAATTTATTTTTGGGTATGGTGTGAAATGAAATGGTTCAGTTTCATTCTTTTGCATGTTGCTGTCCAGTTTTCCCAACACCATTTGTTGAAGAGACCGTCTTTTTTCCATTAGATATTCTTTCTTGTTTTGTCGAAGATTTGAGTTCTTTATACATTCTAGATTAAGTCTTTGTTGGATGTGTGGTTTGCAAATACTTTCTCCCAATTTGAAGCTTGTCTTTTCAGCCTCTTAACAGAGTCAAAGAGCAAAAGATTTCAGTTTTGATGAGGTCTAGGTTATCAATTTTTCCTTTTATGGATCATGCTTTTGTTGCCAAGTCTAAGAATTCTTCACCTACTCCTATGTCCATTCAACCTATGTCCATTCAACCAATGAGCATTCTGATTGTTTTCAGTTTGGGGCTATTAATGAAACTCTATTAAATCACTTTATATGTAAATATGTGATACATTTTGAGTTAATTTTTGCATAACATATGAGGTGTCAGTCAAGGTAAATTTTATTTTATATTTTTGCCTATAGATTCTCAGTTGCTTTATACCATTTATTCATTTATTGAAAAGGCTATTCTTCCTCCACTGAAATGCCTTTTCACCTCAGTCAGGAATCAGTTGGGCATATAAGTATGGGTCTATTTCTGGTTTCTTTATTCTGTTCCATTGCTCTACTTCATTGAGTGTGTCCTCATAGATTATCTCCATTAGTTTCTCATATCAAGGTAAGGTGGCATGGTTCCAGTTTCACTGACGGTTGCTGAGGCTCAAAGGGTTTCAGTGATGTGCCACCAGCCGTATGACCAGTAAAGAAGGGATATTTTGTTCTCATGCTTATCCCATGCTCATTCTGCAGCCTGTAAGTGCCTATTGTCCTCTGAAATTTCACTAAATCCTTCCTTTAATAATGAGATAACACTTGCAAACTCATTTTACAAGGCCAGCATTACCCTGATACCAAAACCAGACAAGGACACTACAAGAAAAGAAAATTATAGACCTATATCCCTGATGTACATAGATGCCAAAATTGTCAGCAAATACTAGCAAACTGAAATCAACAGCACATTAAAAGGATCATACACCATGATCAAGTGGGCTCTACCCATGGGATGCAAGGATGGTTCACCATAATGCAAATCAATGAATGTGATACACCACATTAATGAAATAATGGGTAAAAATCATATGATTATCTCAATAGTGGCAGAAAAAAGAACATTTGATAAAATTCAACATCCTTTCAAGAGAAAAAAAAATCTCAACAAATTAGGTATAGAAAGAATGTACCTCAACATAATAAAGGCCATATATGACAAATCCACAACTAACATCATACTCAATGGTGAAAAGCTGAAAGCTTTTCTTCTAAGATCAGGAACAAGACTAGGATGCCCACTCTCCTGCTATATGATCTCACTTATATGTGGGCTCTAAAACACTCAAACTCATAGAACCAGAGAGTAGAACAGTGGTGGCCAGGGATTCAGGGAGGTGGTGGGGATGGGGAGAGGTTAGTCAAAGGATACAAATTTCCGGTAGTAAGATGAACAAGTACCGGGGATCTAAGTACAGCATGGTGACTATACTGCATTGTATACTTAAATTTATTAAGAGAGTAGATCTTAAGTCTTCTCACCACAAAAGAGGGTAAATATGTGAGTTGATAGATGTGTTAATTAACTTGAGAGTGATAATTGCTTTGCAATGTATGTGAAGATTAACTCCTCATGCTTTAAAAATCCTGTTGTATAACCTAAACATATACAATTTTCTTTGCCAGTCATACCTCAATAAAGCTAGGGAAACAATAATAACTCAAGATTTCAGAAAAGACAATATCCCACCGTCAGCTGTGAACACGGAAGCGTGCATGGTTGCATGTTTGCTAACTTCTGAGAAGAAGTCACCAAACAATCCTCAGTCTAGCTGCTGCTTGCTTATTGTTCCAAAACACATTCAGATATTTTTACAGAATCAGACATCTCAGTGTCCCCCATTTTAATGAGTCTGGTATCCAGGCTGCTGTGATAAGCAGTCTCCTGCCAGTAAGCGCTGTGTAGGGGACAAAGCACAGTATGTTCAGTGTTAAGACCCTTTCCCAAGTTCCCATGCAGAAGCTCTGAGAACCCAGGGAGCTGCCCCTGTTCATGGGGTGTTACATGGATAAATCAGCATAAACCACAGCTATTTCAGCAGCGATCAATACAGACTATGCAGACAGCTGGAAGGAAGAGATCCACTAGCCGTGATTTATTTTCTGCTCTATCTCCCTTGGTAAAGTCTGAAAACAAAGCATGGGCTATTTTCACTGTAAGGAGGAACAGCGAACACATGAGAAAGTTTTCTTTTTCATTGCTCAATTCCAGTGGCAGTTGGTTTAAATCATACTTTTCCTTTGATTAATGCTATTTTCCATTTGGAAATATTGGCTTAACCTTGTTCTTTTGATTAAAGAGAAGACATGAGATTTGAACAATTCCTAAAGTAGCTCTGAAATTATTTTATGAAGAGATACCACAATCTAAACCAAGAAATGTACTGTGAAAAAAAAGAAACCCTGTGTTTTACCTGAATTATAAATGGAAAAACAATTAGTGACTTACAGATTGTCTTAGTCTAGACATTAGCCAGTGTTCTCTGGCTTATCTACACTTTTTAAGTTTCCTGAAGCAGGACATGCAAAATGAATGCTAGTCATGTATTATGCATTCTAACCTTAGAATGTTTATAAACTTGTGCAAAATGAAAGCTTCACATGTTTACTTTTGAAATCTGAAAACGGTCAACGTATGAAGTGTTTAAAGCTAGTTTGGTTGGAATGATGTAGGTGTTACAATTCAGAAATTCCTGCGAGATCCCTTCTTGAATTACCTCACAGTTCCAAATTTGTACCCTGAAGCCAGATGATTTCAAGCTGGCCAGGGTGGTGAATCCATCCTACTGTAATGAACAGCCAACCATGAAGTGTGGCTCAGTATGATTACCTACCCCTGGACCTCAATTTCTCATGCCACTTTGAAATTTTCTGCAAGTCTGATTTTATGATGCGAGATATATTCCAGATTTGGGGTTTTGAAGTAAACTTCCTTGTAGATTTACAGAGAACACTGCCAAGAAACTGGGCTCTAATGAGATGTCATCCTTAGGGGCCAGTCTTGCTTTGGGAAATGTCCACTGAAAGGATGCGCTCAGAGTAATTCAGACATCTTTCCATCTCTGGATCCTGTCCAACTTGCACACAGGCCCATTTGGCACTGGTCATACTCCAGCTTTCCCACAAGGCCCTGGAAGGGCTCCAGGAGCTCGTTTAGGTTCTACCTCTACATATGGATCTGAGCACCAGAAAGGAATCATGGAGGAAACCAGCCTCAGGCACCAGTCACAGAAGAGACCTCAGGGAGATATACAGGGACAAGTGTGTTCGCCATAGTGGTTTACCCAGTCATCTGGGAAGTCAGACCGAGGCCGAGACCTCCACTCTGGAACCCAAGGAGAGAGGAGCCAGACGTTAAGCAGGGTCTCTCAGGAGCTAGTGTTCAGGGACCTCTACCTGCCAGTGTCCTACACCAAATGAACACGATTCCCAGAGAAAATGAGAAATACAATATGTGTGTCTGTGTGCATGTAACACAAAAGAAATTCATAGACAGGATATGATTGTTTTTCAAGAGCCAATGAAGTGATCAATGAAAGGAAACCTGAGTTTTAATTCTCTGACACCAATCTCTGGTTATGACCTTTAGCAAATCTTTGATGTGATCTGTGCCTCAATTTTCCTGTCTTTACAATGAGGACACTGGATGAGGCTGTCCCCTAGGTCACTTGTAGTTCTTTCATTTATACGGGCTTAAGAACAATGCAGAGGGTCACACTTCTAATTGCCATTCCAATTACAAATCATCTGCAATCAATAGATCACCACAAATAGAAATGATGTAAGTGGTACAGATGTGAATCCAAAGCATAGATGCACTTTCCTTTCAAGGAAGGTGAATTGTAGCTCTCAAGACTTTTCTGCCTATGGGGCATGAGGCTTCTTTCACAGAACATGAGCATATAGGTGAAAAGATGAGGACACAATAAAGATGCAGTTCATAATTGGAAAATATAAAGGTACTACCAAATCATTGGAAAAACTTGAATACCCCCAGAAAATGAGCAAAAGATGTGAACAGAGTAGTTACCAAAGATGCAAAGCGCCAATTAACGCATAAACCTTTAACCTTAATTGCTATCATGTAATGTTAATTGATAAAAGAGTATATCCTTATGTTGTCAATGGAATTAATCAGTCAAATGCTGGTAGAACTGTAAATGAGTTCTGTTTTCAATTTTCTGAGAAAAATTAGGCAGCATAAAGCAAGAGCTTTAATTGCAGTAAGTCCTTTGATTCAGAAATTGTTTCTCAAAATATATTCAGGGACAATAATCAGAAATGTGCATAAAATTCATGTAGTAATATTAATGGAAGCACTGTTTATAATAATAAAATATTTTTTAAATTTAACTAATTAAATTTATTTTGACATATCCAGATGCTGTCATTAACATTTTCACTTTTGAAAAACATTTAATTATATTGAAAATGCTACAAATGTAAAATGAAAACAGAAGGGCATATAGCATGATCCCAATTCTGTAACTGCAAAAATAAAAACTAATACGTAGTTTCATTTCATTTTATTTTATTCTGTTTTCCAAATTCCCAACAATAATAAGCGATACTTTTATTACCTTAAAAATAAATGTTATTTTTAAGCAAATCAATATTGAAAAACCCTGTGGTAAGATCTACTCCATATCAACACACACCTATCATATGAGCAATTCCTCTCCTAGGCATACTTTCAACAAAAATACATACATGTGTTCACCAAACTTCATATCCTAAAACATTCATAGCAGCGCTATTTATAGTACCCCAAAGTTGGAAACTGTTCAATGCCCATTACTAATAGAATACATTTATAAATCGTGGCATGTTCCCATAACGGAGCACCATGAGCAATGAGAATTAATGGTGTACAACTGCACACAATGATATAGATGAATCTGACAAATATCACGTTAAAGTAAATGAAGGAAACCAAACAGAAAAGGACACATGCTTTATGATTCCATTTATCTAAAGCACAGAAATGGGCCCAATTAATGAAGTTGTCCGTTACCCTGGAGAGGTGTTAGGGCAAAGGGTGCGAGGGTTTCTGGGGTTCTGTCTTGATGGTGTCTCCATCTGGCCATGTACAGTCCACAAAAATCCATCCAGCTGTATATCTCTGTGCTCTTTTCTGCATGCTTATTATATTTCAATGAAATGTTTAAAAATATATTAATTAAATATTTAGCTACTGTGATGGGGAAAATGGGAAACATGGGAGGAAGAAGAAAACAGCAAGATGAGACCAGGCATGTCTTCTTGTCGCCTGAGTGAATAATACTTTTTCCAAGTGAAGGAGGGAAAGTTTAGGTCTGGGATGCAGGTGGGGATGGGCGATCCAGCATTATCCTGCAGTTTGCAAAAGAGCCTTGGCTAATGGTTCCACCGAGCCCTCTGCCATACACCTCCCTTAGCTCACACCATGTCAGTGACACTCATTTTACCCTCACCAGTCCCTTCATCTGGAAGACTTGTTTTTCTGAATCTGTACTTAGCTCACTCCATTCAAATCCTTGGCCAAGCATCACCTTCTCCAAAGGACCATTCATGGACCACTTACTTAAAATAAATAACCTCACTCCAACTTTACATTCATCCACAAGTCCTGCTTTATCTGACCTCAGAAGACATATTGTTATGTGTAGTTAGATTGCACACACGCATACAGTTGAGAAGATACAAAGATAGACAGAGATACACAGGTGTAGGTATAAGTAGAGATATAGACATTTGGTTGCTCCACTAGAATGTAAGCTTCACAAATACAGAACTTTGTCTTGTTCCATCTCTCTTTCCCTGATGCCTTGAATAGGTCCCCAAACATCAAAGTGCTCAATAAATACATGTGGAAGGAATATGGTTCTTTTGGCCCCATTTTTCATAAATGTGGCCACACGTACGAAGATGTCGATGACCCATAAATGGAAGGGCCCTTTCTTGGTGACCGTTCTCCGCATCTTTCTCTTTGTGGCAGCCCGACACTGTCCTGAGCAAAGGGTGAGGCCACAGTTGCAGCTTCCCAGGATAATTGGAAACAGACTCAGCAACTGCACACATTGAAGTTAGGAAAGCAGTTGTTTGGAGAATGGTTGAGCCCTAAGTGCCTTTGTATTTTTGTTGAGCAATCTGAGCTGCCGGGCACATTTCATGAGAAGGGTCAGCACCATGCTTTTCGAGAACTCCACTTGAGAAGGGGTAGATGAACAAAGGTCAAGACAATGTGAGTCCATATGGACCTCTTTAGTACAGGGAACTGATGTAAAATGTTGTGAAGTGTTCTCACGGGCTTGTGTGTAGTCAGGATTCAAAAATTCCCAGCGTGTTTGGTTCACATGTGATTTCCTCACTTTCATATTGAATTACAAAAGCAGCTCAAAGTCAGCAGCCCGAGGTCATTGTTGCAGCTGATCCAACTCAACTGGTCTGTCCCAGTCTGTCCCAACTTATAGGTTGACTTTGTGGCTCAAGGCAGACTTTATAAGCATTCCCTTTTGCAGAGGTGGGAGCTGAAGTTCCCAAGTGGTGGCTGTCACTGGCTAGTGTCATCTCTATTTAGGACAGTTGTCCCATGCGGCCAGGAGCACTTTTTTTGGTCATCGCCTGTTGAGATCAGATGGCTAGTAAATGGTACAGTTGAATCTCAAATCTTTCTATTTTAAGATAACAATAAAGTTCTCAATATTTTGTCTTTATAAATATTTTTCCTTTTCTTACTCTCTCCTTCCACTTCATAGACAGTTCCTAGACTTTGTGTGTTTATATTTTGAGAATAATCAATTAAAATGAGGTCATTAAGATGGGCCCTAATCAGATATGACTAACATATTTATAAAAAAAGAAAATTTGGGGGAACCTGGGGGCACAGTCAGTTGAGCATCCGACTCTTGGTTTTGGTTCAGGTCATGATCTCAGGGTTGCGAGATCGAGCCCCTCGTCAGGCTCTGTGCTCAGTGGGAATCTGCTTGAGATTCTCTCTCCCTCTCCCTCTGCCCCTCTGCTCATGCGCGTGCTCTCTCTCTCTCTGTGTGTCTCTCAGATAAATAAATTAATCTTAAAAAAAGAAAAGAAAATCTGAACACAGGAAGACACATAGGGAAAACACCATGTGAACATGAAAATGGCCATCCTTTAGCAAAGGACAGCAGTCTGAAACAGATTTCTATCCACAGCCTCCGGAAGGAACCAAGCCTGCCAGTGCTTTATTTTCAGAGTCCTGGCCTCTGGGTCTGAGAGACAATACATTTCTTTTGTTTCAGCCACTCAGTTTGTGGTACCTACTAAACTAATGCACAGTGTGAGCAATCTGGGATGGCTACCAAAAGTCAGGCCCTCGATCCTAGATCCCACCAGATTGGCCAGGTCTCATTTGCCTATCTCATGCATGTCAGCTTGTTCCCTGGACAGGCCCTGCTGCTCACCAGCCCCATCTTGCATTGTCTGAATCTCCTCCTCCCTGTGCCGTGCTCCTGAGGCTGTGTGCCATCTGTCTTGGCCCTGATGGCCTGTGCCTCATTCCCACTGCCTACCTGACCTGGCCCAACTTGGGCACATCCCCCCTTGGACTCTGTCTTGTCCCTGGCTTCTGCTGCTCATCGTCCCCGATTTTCCACCACGGCCTCATCTCTCCCATGTTCCTGAGCACAGTGCGGGGAGTCGTGCAGCCTGGGGACACGTGGAGAAGTTGCTGAGCTGAGCTGAGGAATTGGTGGACACTCTCGCTTATCACACGCAGCATCCAGTCATTCCTGATCAGAGTTCCTTCCTCATTACCGTGTTTTGTTCTATACTCACCTATAGAACAGTGGTGTCATGAAAACCGCTTAGCACCTTGTACAAAATATTCTGATGAAGAATATTCAGCTTCTAAGCTTATTCCCTGAGGCCAGATCCTATTCTTGAGAAAAACGATGAATTCAGGATGTTGCTATCTATGGGTTTTAGCCACTAAATCTGATCTTTTTATTATGTTTAGGAAGCTGGAAATGAATAAACAAGCACATGTCTGTTCCCACTTAGAGCTGGATGGTTGGTCTCTATAAAACAGCCCATTGGCGATCCTTCTTTTACTCGGCAGTACTTGGGAAGCAGTGAGGCATTTATCCATCATTAAATCAAACTGCCTGATTCCCTGGCTGGGTCTGCAGGCACAACAATAAGGGCTCTGAAGGGGAACTGCTCTTCTGTTCCAATTCTATGCTCAATCCATCTGCACCGAGCACATTAACAAGCCATTAATGGGGGACATGGTCTGTTGGTGGAAAGGATGAGCCGAATGGATGCTACTTGTTTAAATAAGTGCAATAGTGGGAATGTCCATTGTGACTACGTGTGCATCAGCCAGCACACCCCAACTCGAAGTGAGACATTCCTGGGCTTTTGAGACAAGAGGATGCCACTGGTATACCCACCCAGTGGCTCACACAAGCAAGCCCAGTTATTTTGAGCTCCTGAGCCCGTCTAACTCTTCTTCCCCTTCTGTTTCAGCCTTATTCCCACTCTTTCATTTGGCTGCTGATGTAGGTCTTTCTACTTCAGCCTCAAGTCCTCACATGGCCTTGCCCTTCCTGCTCTACCCACCCAGGATGGGACCCCAGCTCAGATGGCAGCACCAACCTTCTTTGGCCATGCCTTTTTCTAGCTAAGGGTTGACCAGTTGGTCACTCCCCCGCATTTCCAGGGGCATACTATTACCAAGAAAATAGGATTTGACCAGTAATTGCTTTAAAAAAAAACAAACAGATTTTGTACATCTTTTGAGGAAATGTTTCTTATATTTTGCTCTTTATTAATTGTCCAATGACACAAGTAATACAGGAATACACTTATGTGATACATCTCCACACCTGAATACAGTCCCCTGGAGATGATTTATCATGCATATGTGAATCTTCAGCTGTGTCTTCCATTAGGGAGCCACTGGCCACATACAGCTTTTTAAACTTAAATTATTTTAAATTAAATAAAATTTGAGATTCAGCTCCTTAGTCACAATTGCCACATTTCCCGTGCTCAGAGCCATATGTGGTTAGTGGCTACCATGTTACGCAACAAAGATTATAGGACATTTCCATCAGAGAAAGTCCTACTGGGCAGCACTGATCTAGAGAAGTACATGGCTCTGTGCTTATGTAATTGATAACATGTGCCTGTTTTTGTTTTACATAAATTTACCACACTGCACGTATTGTGTTGTCACTATATAATGTGTCTCACAGATCTTCTAATGCCACTGTGTGCTTATCTCCACTGTCCTTTGAGTGCCTGCTATTTCTGCCCTGGTGGAGTTTAGGTTGTTTTCATTTTGATTTTATTTTTTGATTTTATTTTTTTAAAGGTTTATTTATTTATTTGGGAGAGAGAGTGCGTCCAAGTGGGGGAAGGGCAGAGGGAGAGAGAGGCAGAGAAGCAGACTCCCTGCTGAGCGCTGAGCCCCACATGGGGCTCGATCTTATATCCCCGAAGCCATGACCTGATCGAAAACCAAGAGTTGGCCACTCAACCGACTGAGCCACCCAGGTGCCCCTCATTTTGATTTTATTTTATATTTGCTATTATAAATAATGTTCCAATTAACATCCCCATATGTCTCTGCACCTGCCCCTTCATGAACCTGTGCAATTATTTTTCTAGGAGAATTACCAAGAAGTGGAATTTCCAAATCAAAGCATATGTCCATTTTTAGTTATTACAGTTACTGTGACATTGCCCTTTGGAGTAGCTGTATCAACATACAAGCCCACTAAACCTATCACTGTGTTATCACCGATTTTATCAAACTCTGAAAATTTCACTATGCTTATGGCTTAAAATGGTATCATTGCCGTTTTCAATGGACTTTTCCGGACAAGAAATTGACTATCAGTCAATACAAATTACTATCGGTTTGTATTTCCTTGACTGTGAGCAGCCTCTTCGAATATTTTGACCATTTTTCTATTTGTATTTATCTTTTATTGAACAAAGGAATTCTTCATATATTTAGGATATGGGTCTTGCCTCTGTTATGTATGTTAGTAATACTGACTTGTTTCTATTTTTTAACTTTTTAAAGTAAGGTCTATTACTTTTTTTAATCTTTTAAAATGTTTTTGATTTTACAGTTTTGAATGTTGATGTCATCGTATTTGTCAATCTTTATGAGTTTAGAACCTATTTCTTATTTTAGGCCTTTCCTACTTCTGAGTCATAAACATTCACCCTTCTAATTTTATTAGTTTTTTTTTTTTTTATCGTTTAACTCTGTAACCCATCTGGAACTTATTCTTATGAATGGCATGTAAGGTAGAGATCTAACTTTTAGGTTTTTTCCAAGTTTATAGCTAAAAGTTCCCACACAATCATATTAGTTCATTTCTTTCCATTGATCTTAAATACTATTATCATGTATTAACTGCCCTCATCTATGTGAAAACGCCTATACTTCCTATTCTCTGATACATTTGTCTATTCTTGTACAGTGTTTTACATTCTTTGCCTTTCCAATAAATAATGATAGGCAAGAAGGAAAGTAGTTGTTTATTTTTCTTTTTCAAAGGAAGTCTGTCTGCGCCCATCTGTTGTATTCTGCGTTTGGGGGCACGGTACCATAACATGGTCATTGATTTGCAGCCAATATTACATTTTAGAGGAACATGTCCCCCCTTGTGAGGCATTGTGTCCAGACGATGTCTCAGCTATGTTTGTAAGCTGTTCCTTCCCTGCTGGCCATGCGGGGGGCTTCCGGGGTGTGTGGCAGGTGAAGGGCTCCCTGCGCCGTGAAGCAGCTTGCTTGTCTGAGGTAAGGCTGTGGGGGCTATGAGACTCTAAGCCCTCAGACAGTGATGATGACCAAGACCCTGCAGGCAGAAGAGGAAAACCAACACTCAGAACACGTGTCAGTCACGGTCAGGGTGATGCTTTGCCCCTGCCAGGGTAGGGGGATTGATGTCATCAACGTGTGTCCTTGATTTCTCTAGACTGACAACTGTGGACCTTGGCAAGCATGGACAGGGGCTCCCCAGGGGCTGCAGGGCTATCGGGGTCCCCAACAGTGCCTCCAGGCCCCGCGGCTGGGGACTAGGGCAGCCGCTGGTGGCGGCGGGGGCCAGTGGCGTGCACACACTCAGCTGCAGGGGCCGGCGGCAGTACCCGTGTAGTGACAGGGGCCAGTGACAGACACCAGGGAAGGCGACAAGGTCTGGAGCCAACCCCAGGCCCACCGGCAACTGTGGGGGGCCCCCAATGTCGGCGCACTCTCCTGGGGCTGCACACTCCTCCCTCGGGTGTGTATGCTGCTGCGGAGGCAGGTGCTAGGCGTCAGGCCGGCAGCAGGCAAGTGCACAGCTGGAAGGGCTAGCTCCCAGCGCGCACTCAGCACGGGGACGGGGACGCTGGCTGTTACATTCATGGAGCTGCAGAGGTCTGAGCTCGCTGCCTGTGCCGTCGCCAGGCTCCGTGTACGTGGGGACGGGGGTTTGAGTGCTCAGGCACCTGCTGTCAACAAACACAAACACCTGTGGGGAGACAGCTGGTTCGTGGTGGCTTTGCTGGCTGTTGGTTTCATCGGTGGTGAAATCTACCAAATTTGTCTACAAAGCAGGTCCCAGTGAACTGCAAATGGGTGGGAGATTAGAATAAGGACCCTGTTAGATAGCACAAATCACATCCAGTAATGAGAGATCTTCTTAACACCGGGGTCCTCTGGAAGGCTGACTTATTTCCATGCATGAAATGCAGCTTCCCCTTCTGGAGAGGCTCTGCAGGGAATCTGTACACATGAAATTTCTATTTTTCTGTCCACCTATTACAAATAGTGCCTTAGGAACAATCAGATTTTCTCCTGGGGTGAGAGGGTATATGTGAGATGGTGTGCCTATATGGTAAGTTAGGTTGTATATTTGACATTTACTGTGAGGGGTTCTGGGTACTTTTCCAGAAGCCCAGTCAGCTTTCAGAGCAGCAAAAAACTAAGGTACCAGGGGAAAACAGTGCATGATGATGAGTAGCAGTGTGAATTTTTTCAATACTTGCGAATATATCTCTTGAGCTTAACCAGCTCCTTGGCTATGATTCTGGAACAATATTCCTTTCTTGTTCTATTTCTTCAAAATAAAAGGAGCTTTCAAGCCCTGGAGAGACTAACCTAAGAAGCAATTTTAATAGAACCCATATCATTTTGCTGTTGCCTAATTGGCTGAGAAAAGCAAGAAAGGGTGTCTCTTCATTGGAGATAAGCCCCATTTCAAAAAAGCCACCAAGCTGCTTTGGGGTGAAGGAAAACTGAAAGATAACTGCATACCATGAATGTCGAAATCCAAAAAGGAAATAAATCAGAAGCAGCAAGATTCTGCAGGAAGCAGGCAGTTTGTACTAAACCGTTGGTAAGCAGAGCACATAGGAGACGAGCCTGAACCTAAGGAATGATACCTGGTTCCATCTCACCTGTGTTAGGTTTCCATGGCTGCCCGCCATCACCAATCACCGATGTCAGTGGCTTTAAACACCACAAATTTGTTATCTTTTAGTTCTGCAGATTGGAAGCCTGACATGGGTCTCCTTGGGCTCAAATCAAGGTGTCAATAGTGCTGCATTCCTTCTGGAGGCTCTAGGGAAAGATCTCTTTCCTTGCTTGGATCCAGTTTCCAGTTTCTAGAGGATGTCCTCTGCTGATGGTCCCTTCCTCCATCTTCAAAGCTTGTAACATTTCACCTTTGACCCTGTTCCCCTGACCTTGCTCCCATCATCACATCTCTTTCTGTAACCACAGCCAGGAGGTTCTCCAATTTTAGAACCCACGTGATGACATTGGGCCCACCTGGGTAATCCAAATAATCTCCCCATCTCACAATCCCTAATCCCATCAGCAAAGTCCTTTCTGCCATGAAGATAACACATTTTCAGTTTCCAAGGATTAGGATGTGGGCATCTGTGGGGGCATTATTTTGTCTACCACATCACCCAATGTGGCATATCATAAGGAATTTATAAGAATGAAAAATGAGATAATTACACCCTCAAACAAATAACAGCAGTGCATTGTTTTAGTTACACCTGAACTAAAAAATGGCCTTTGTGTGGTTGGGGTTCACTCATTTCCTTATGGCCGTATGTTATCTAGACCTGTCTGCAGAGATGGACCTAGACCTAGGTGGTCCTAGGTGGACCTCCAAACAGGCCACTCTTGGGGGACAATGGGTAAAGTGAGGGCCACAACAAGAAGGAGGGAAGATAGGGTGTCCTGAGGATAATCTTGAGCACTTTGGGTAACTTTAGAAGGAACCAGCTGATACAGTGTTCTGCATGGGGTGTGCACTGAAAAGGCCAGCAAGGTCAAGGAACCCTTGAGCAGGTTTGAGGCAGAGAAACAGGAAAGGGGGGTGAAAAACAGGGATGTTGGTGGATTTCAGGACAAGTTTGTTCCAGGGTCCAAGTCTCTGAGGGATCTGAAGTAACAACTTTCTCTAAGGTATTCTGAGATGAGGGTACTTTGACATGCCATCGCAAACAGAACAAAGTATGCCCATAGTGTTTTCTGTTAAACAAGCTATTCAACAAGCTATTCCCCCAGCAAAAGAATTTGGGGCTGACCTGAGGATCCATTTTACCAGAGATAAGATTTCTGGGTAGAAGTCAAGGCCACTGAGAACATTCCAACTTTTGCTGCTTGGTCAAGTGATTCTTACTTATGGTGCCCAGCTGGCTGCTGAGATGAAAACCAAGAACGTTTTGCCCATAGGCAAAGCTGGATAATCCTTGAACAGATACTACTCAACTGAGCTAGACCGCAAAAAAAGGGTTATTGTGTGATTGACATCTTCCACCAAAACTGTCTCCAAAGAGCAGATTATGTGCAGGGTCTGCGAGCCTGTCTGGGGCTGGTGTTCCTGGGCCTTTGGGTAGTCTTTCCATGCCAAGATCTCATTAATTTGCCACTATGGTGAGCCTGGTGGGAGTCTTGCTGCAAGGAGACGAAGAAAACCAGATCCTGCAGATAGGCAGGTAAGCTCAGCATCGGGGAAGAGAGCCTGTCTGCCCAGGACACCCATGCATAGTAATTTCTGTGCTCTGGTGGGCTCCTCGCAGGTGAGGGAGGCAAGGGAATTATGACCAGAAGGGCCATGGTCCAACAGTTTCACGGACCCAGGGGCACAAACCATAGGAAGGCACCAGAGTGGGATACAGGAAAGGGCCAGACCCACTTTTCCTGGTTTGTACCTCCAAATTCCATTAGTGTCTCAGATATGGAGCATGGGAGGAAGAGGAATTGGGACCAGTGAAGGGCAAGGCAGCAGTTTGGAAGGGAGAGAACAGGGGTCGGGAATCAGAAGATGGGGCAATCCATGTCCCTCCCACCTCCAGGTGAGGGCTCAGGATGCAGGTCACTGACTCTCCCAAGCTCTAACTTTAGAAGAATAACATTTGCCAACCCCCACGGGAATGCCATAAACATCAGTCAGCTTCCCAGGGCTACAATGACCACCTTACAAATCTAAGTCCGGACAACGGGATGCCATTTCAGAGGGTTTGGTAAACATCCCAGATTTCCTGTTTGGCCTTGTCCTTCCCTGTGTCTCCACCCTAAGTATACACATGGACGCACACATACACGCCGCTGGTGCACAATTTATCTATATATCCCTTCTGCATATACTACGTTTGACTCTCTTAGTGCATTTCTGTAAAAGGAAAAAACCTAAACTATTTCTAGTTGTAATTGCAAAGTCAACATGTGTGTGTAGATGCAAAGATAAGAGAGATGTTTACAAAGTAAGTCTGTAGTCAGATGTAAATACTTGGGGCATGCATAATGAAAAGACAAAAATAGTGCCAAAAATTTATTCTAATTGAATATTTGTAGCTCATTTCCAACTGGCAAAAAAAAAAAAAAATGCCATAAATAAAGAGATGAGAGATAAGGCATGACTCTCCACTGGAATTGGATGACAGTACGAAATCTGTTTCTTATATACATTTAAGCTATGATATTTCAGCTCTCTACTTTTTGTTGTTGATCGTGTACACATAGGAAAGCTTGAAATGCTCATCATTTGAATTAATAACGTTTTCCCTTTTCAGAAGAGGCTCCACTGCTCCTTCATGCCTGGCTTTGGACTGAAAGTTTCCTGTGAGTGCCAATTAAGACCAAAGAGACAATATTTTCAATGGTTAAATTAACAAAAATATAAATGATGGCATATTGAGACAGCCCTAAACCCTGATAGAAGGAGTATAAGTTGGTATAATCTTTCTGGAAAGTAATCTAAAAAAGCCATAAAAGGCCTTAAAATCTCCACTTCTTTTAACATATTATTCTACTTCCAGGAAACTAAAAGCTTGGACAAATGAATGTGAAGAATGCATCACATGGGATGCAACAACAATGAATACAATCAACATTTATTCAGAGAATGATATCTGGGATTCTTCAACAAATGAGATAAACAAAAGCAATTGAAAAATCCTGCAAATACTGAACTCCTTATATTATAGGTATCTGTATGGGTTTGCATTTATAAGTACATCTCATTCATATACCTGTGAATACAATGAAAGCAAACCAGAAAGAAACAAAATCCCACTAACATATGTACTGAAATTGCAAGTGATTTCACTTTATTTTGAGTGTTTCAATTATTTGAGACCTCAGAGTATTTATTACATTTATAATTAGAAAAATAAGCTATTTTCATTTTGAATGCACTCATTGTTGAAAATTTGGAAAATAAATGAGAAATACAAAAATAAAAATCACCACTAGAGTGCCAATATAGAGATAACATTGGTGTGTATTTTCTGGATTTTGTTCTGGATTTAGATGGATTAGAAATAAATGTAAATGAACATGTAGGTAGAGATGAAGATACAGATACACATATGGGTATATGTACCCAAATTTTTTATTTTAATTGATACATAATAGTTCATCAAACTCATGTGACTGCCATTATTCATGCAAAGTTTCTTATCGTTAAATGTGTAACTTGTTTGCAGATACTTTCTTACTGTGATAACCCAGTGACAAAACCTTGGCCCACGGCTCCTTGGGTATTCTCTGGTTAATACTTCTGGATTAAATAATAGAAAAAATGATGAGCTGAAACACATGCACATTTAAATGTGTATATATACATAAATAGCCAGAGGGGTGTGAGGAGCAAATGCAGGAGAGAAACTGTAAAGGAACCATCTCTTCTTTAAAATCCAAACTCTGTGCCCCTAACAGTCAGGGAAGACGTGCTCCAGAGTAAAGGGAGGTCTTGCTGAAGACACTTATCAGGAATTGCTCATTTGCATCCTGAATCTTTCTTCTCCTTGGAACCCTGCCTACAGCCCATCGCTTCTGTCCACTGCATATGGGATACCTCTTTCTTTTTTTCTTTTTGGGCTCTTGATAGCAGAGACTCTCTGTTGGCTTCATTCCACAGACATGACTAGGATTTTCACTGAGAATATATTAAACCCAGAAAAGAAAACATGGGCAGCATAAAATAGCATGCTTCCCAAGAGATGCTCCTGTTCTCTTTCCTATGAGGAGGCCCGACACCCTGGCAGGTGGCTCTCTGGCCTGGGGAGGTAGTCCACAAGTGCCATCCGAGCCACCGTTTCGCCCTTGGCCACATAACCTGGTCCCTGAGGCTGCTTTCCTGTCCCCTTCACGTTGCCCCTCACTGTAGACATTCAAAAGATCAAGAGATGGCTTGTCACCTTCGCAGAGGCTGGAGACCCGGGTGGGCTCGGCATGGAGCAGCTACTGTGCTTCCCAGAGGTAGGAGCCAGTCGCTGCAGCCCACGGTGGCTGCCCGGCCCTCCCCTCGGCAACACTGCATTCCGCCTTCCTTTCCAAGCTGAACTTCTCTCCGTTTCCCGCATTCTTTGCACATTTGTTTCATATCATTTTCCTCTCACTGACCTATTTCAATTAAAAAATACACAGCTCGTTTTGTCTTATACCAGTATCTCTAGCATGTGTAGACTCTTTGCTATAGTTCATGAGTGCCCGGGGATAGCCCGCTAAGTGATCTAGAATGCACAGGTGTGCTTAGACCCAAGTGCCAGTGTTCTAGAAAAACAGATTCTCTTGAAAAAGGAATGAGACAATCACAGGCTCTTAGTCAGATGTCCTTTAGATCCCAGGCATTTTACATATTATTTTGTTTAATGATCACACTATTTCTCTGAGGTAGATATTATTCCCATTTTATAGATGACAGACACTGAGTTCAGAGAGGTTAGGTAACTTGTCCAAGGTCACTCAGCTTGTCGGTGCTGGAGCAAGGATGCAACCGGATATGACTTTCTCCAGAGCCAATGTTCTTTCCACTATTCCCTGTTGCCTCCCTGAGTCTCAGCTATGGGAACTTATTCTAGATTTCATTTATGATGAAGAAGGGTAGGGTCCCGATGAACATTATCAGTTATTATAAAGTAGCATGAAGTCCCATCTCCTTTCCCTTAACGAACAGAATAGTATTCTTTCAGTTCATTAGGCAATTTATGGCTGTTTCATGTGTTCAGCTTTTCAGCGAGAGACTTCAATCATTTCACCTTGAATTCTACACAGAGGACCCTGTTAGAGCCATTTAAGAGGGTTTGACAGGACCCATGTTCTGTAGTCCCCTCCCAGCCTGTGCACTCAGATGGAACACGATGCAAGAGGCCCAGGACTGTATGAGGTACCTGTTGCCTTTTGGGAAGTCGCTCTCCCTCTCTTGTTCTAATCCACAGCCAAGGAAGTGAGTCTGAAGCAGGATGTGAGGCTGGTGGCAGCTACTTCCCACAGACCTGCCTTCTTTAGCCAGCATGTTGTTTTGGTTGAATTTGAAAGCCCTGGCGAGCAAGAGCTCTAGAGCGGCCCATGCAACCCTCCATTCTTAATTCTCAAGATTGAGTTCAAGCCTTCATGTCTCCTGCTTGGAGTTTGTAAGCTTGTGAGCCTTGAACCCCTAAACTAGCTGCCTCTGCACCCTAATTGCTCACTTCTTCACAGACATTCTTGTCCCTTCTCCCCACCCCATTTCTTGATAAGCCCAGGGTCTGCTAGCACTCAGGCCCCAGGCCCAAACAAAGACAACGTTACCGTACAGCCATCCCTTTGGCTGTCAGTCTAGCTGAGGGTTATTTTGAGGATTTCTGGGATAAGCACTGAAAGATGTGTTGAAACCCTCAGGAAAAAGAAAAGACGCCTACAAAAATACCTCGTATTTTTGAGAGGAATTTCAACCATGTGTTTTTGCTTTTCTTTTACTGATTCTTTTACAAGTAAACCCTTAAAACGCACTCCTCCAAGAGCTGTTTGATGTCCCCAGAGCTCCCAAACATTTTACAAGCTGTTTTCCTTAGGACCAAAGGATATGTTCAACTTATTTAAAAGACATGGAAGGCACCCAAATCTGAAAGATTCTTTCACAACCTTTGAATTGGGCTCAATAAATTGCCTGCCTCTAACTCTGCTTGATGGATGAAATTTGTAAGTGTCCTTGTGAAACCAACCTGATGTGGTTCCTGGGAGCATTAGAAAGAATGCCCACGCAGGGGCCAGGACCTTAGGAAAATTGCAAAGTTGGTAAATGTGACGTTTCTGATGCTGGGTCTCACTCCCTAGGTGGGAGTGGCTTTAGAGTCTGCAGCCAATAATTGAAGGCCAATGTAAATAACCCTCTCATCATATTTCTTTTCTTTTTTTTTTTTTTTTAAGATTTTATTTATTTATCTGAGAGAGAGACTCATCATATTTCTTTCACAAGTTTGTTTCTATGAATAAATGCTGTTTCTTTTTCCATTCTAATTAGTAGAGGATAATCACTTCATCTCACGGAGTGGATTTAAGTTCAGCAGAAAGTAAAGACGCGTCATGATGTCAGCAGTTTGCCCTATCTGGTCCAGACTCAATGTGTAACTTCAGCTTGGTTCATGCAAAAGAGCTCGCCATTCTCCCATCTCCGCTTTCTGGGGCTCTTAACAGACATGTTTCCCTCCCATGGTATTATTTTTTTTATCCTGAAAAATATAATTGCAATAGTAGCTTAAACCTCTGTTTGTACAGTTGATTTCATCTTTGCAAATTCCCCATGAATTTTCTTATATAAGTCTTACTTCTTTTTCTTTTTCTTTTTTTTTAAAGATTTTATTTATTATTTGTCAGAGAGAGACAGAGACAGAGAGCACAAGCAGGGGGAGCGGCAGGCAGAGGGAGAAGCCGGCTTCCCACCGAACAGGGAGCCTGATGCGGGACTCGATCCCAGGACCCTGGGATCATGACCTGAGCCGAAGGCAGATCCTTAACCGACTGAGCCACCCAGGCATCCCCTTACTTATTTTTCTTATGATAGCCCTGTAACAACCTTCCCACCATCCCATCATTCAGAGAAGATAAATGATGCCCCATGTAAGAAGTTAGTAAGGACAAAGTAAAAACTCAAGTTCCTTGATTAAAGAAGGAACTGCACCCTCTGTTGTAGGGTTTTCAAGCCCCAAATACTGGAGCACCAGACCACAGTGAATCCTTCCATGAACATTTGTGATTGAATCAATGAATAAATGAGTGAACCTCTAGCACTAAGGAACTGGGGTAGGGGTGGGCGGGGGGTAACTGAGAGGAGGGCATCCAACCATCCAATTTAAGGTCAGCCAATGGAAGGACTAGCCTCCCCCGGGGAACTGATGAGAAGCCCACAAGGCTGAAGAGGGAATTCAGGTAAGGCTGAAAAGGTCCACTATACTTCCAGAAAAAAATGAATTACTCTAATTAAGAGAATTCTAGAAATGCTTAATCATGTGCAGTACAAAAAAGCCTTGGGCACCTGGTTCTTTTCACAGTGAAAGAGCTGTTTAGAGAAAAGCCAGTACTTTGTGGTAATTACTGGTTATCTAATACTCTGAAAGGCCTCCATGTCCACAGTGCCCCGTGATCCAGCGTGGAATGTGGCTTGGGTGTGCGTCCCAGATGGGATGACAGAGAACACTGCCCTCCTCCACGTCCAGAGAGCAGGAACAGGGTGACCGTGGACTCCAAGTCCCCAGGACCCCTGGGCCCAGTGATGAACATTCAAGTAGGACAGTACTGAGCCCCCGAACAAAAGTTCCACCAGCTTGAGCTTCAGCTTAATTCCTCCAGTTCTTTCTGGTCTAATGTCTCCTGACAAAGAAGGAGGAGCATTACAGGAGGTGAGGAGTTCTGCTTTCTGTCCTTCATCCAGCCAAATCGCCCTTTTAACCTCCAGCAACTGGCTTATACTCTCCTTGGAATTCTTAGGCAAAACGTCACTAAAACATCGGCAAAAACAAAAATGGAAAACATGTTTTGACATCCTTAACGTTGATTACAGCCTCAGATTACAAAAGGTTCAATATTGCCCACCCCATTCTGGAGGGTCACCCACCTCACAGACTCACGTGGGAGGGAGTCTCAGAAGCTCTTTTTTTTTTTTGTCCAGCCTTGAATTGCCAAACTCTGGCGCCGTCACCATGCCTCTCAGCCAGCTGCCCATTCTCTTATTTCTCTTAGCATCCAGGCTTACAGCCATCCAGGTTTCTTGTGTAGGATCCTACTTCTACCTTCTTACTTGACACTTCCCCCTGACATACACACACACACACAGAGGCATGCACACACTCATGCACACACGCATGCACGCACATGCCTTCTCTAGACCCATCTTTTGTGTATGATAACGTGACCCCTGTTGCTCAGAGAAGCTCTCACTCTTGCTTCCTGGCATCAGAAACAAACCTCCGCCACGGCATCTTACTCTCAGTTGTTCTCCCAGGTGTGGGTCCCCCCACCAATGGCGGGGTCCATCTGACCTACAAACGCAGGTTTAGAGCCGGAGAAGCTTGTGCTCCAAGCATATCTGCACTGCGTTGTGTCTGCAAGACCTCGAACAATTCCTTGGTCCTCTAGCCCAATTTTTGTTTAACACAAAGACAATTTACTGAACTCAAAGCGTTGTTGACAAGTATTAAGCGAGATTATCCATGCCAGGACCTGACATTTGGGAGGTATTGAGCAGAGGTGTCTACTCTCCCTGTCATATGTTCATTGTGACCATGCATTCACCTTCCATCCCAAGAGAAGGCATTTTAAATATCGGGACTGGTGTTGCTCTGGCTTCTCACGAACAAGGCAATTCCTTATAATGTCGAACCTTCCAGATCCTTGGAAGTGTTTCCTCTTCCAGAGTCATGTCCTGCAGAACCAAGGACCAGCTCTCTGACTTCAGAGCAGACTTCCTTCCTCATGTCTCAGGCACGTGCGCCATGAGCCACGCCAGACCTTCTCAGCCCTGTCTGGCCAGAAACCGCAGCACCTTGACCGACGTGGTCTCATTCAGTTCAGCCCCAACTTACCCTCCACCCTCGGCCGAGCGTTACCAGTTTGAACTCTTTCATTTGGGGATGAGAAAGGTACATTTCCAAAGCAGCTGAAGAAGAGACTCCTATTGGTGATGCCCAGGACGAAGCAATTCAAATTTGAATCCTGCTAAGATGATTCAACTCTGTCAGAGTATTCCCTGAGAAACGAGGGGAAGGGAGTCAGCATTTTTGTTAGTGTTCACCATATCCTTGAGGACCCTCTCTGCAGCCCTATTTGCTAGGATCACGGTAACAAAGTACCACAGACTGGAGGCTTAAGCAACAGAAGTTTCTTGTCTTACAGTTCAGGAAGCAAAGAGTCTAGAATCAAGATGTAGGCAGGGTGGGTTTCTCCTGAGGGCTGTGAAGAAAAGGTCTGTTCCAGTCCTCTCTCCTTTACTTGTGGAGGGTGGTCTCTTCCTGTGTCTTCACATGGTCTTGAGCTTACTTACTTACTTACAAGTCTCCTCTTCTTATAAAGATACTAGTCCTTTCAGATTAAGACCCACACTCATGACCTCATTTTAACTTGATTACTTCTGTAAAAATTCTGTTTCCACATAAGGCCACATTCTGAGGTACCTGAGGTTAGGCCTCTAACACATCTTTTGGGGGGGACACAATCTTAAAATACCATCCTTCACACTGGTAAAGGCTTATACTGTTCCTGATTCTCACTTCATTACCCCACACAATATCCCCCATCCTTATTTCTTTCCCAGCTTCCACCCCTCTTATATTTCTTCAAAATATCTCATCAAAATTCTTAATTTTCAAAATAACCTGGTTAACTTTTCATGGACTGAAGTAACTCCCTACCAGACCAACCGGAGGCAAAGCAGAACTGGGGGGGTCTGGTCACCGGTCCAGGTGCTCACACTCCATGTGACTAGGAAGGGAGGGTAGGGGCAGGACTTTAGGGAGCACCGTTGGTCAAAGCTGCAGACACAGAGAGCAGGAGGAAGGAAATTGGAAGGAGCCATGGGCACCAAGCTTGGCAGAAGCAGGGCGTGTCCAAAGATGGCCCTACTGAGTCAGAAGACATGTGACTGGTAGCCAGGACGCACAGGATGGGAGAGAGACGACACGGCAACATGCTGTGAGGTATCATGGTGTATCATGCATGATCCAAGTGTACTATAGTCTTCTGAACATTTTTCTGTCATGCGAAGACCAAGCCCCAGAGCTATTGCCTCTTTGTCTTCTGCAAAATCCCGAGAACCATCAGTGCCTGTGGACAGGCCACTTCTGTGAGAAGGCTGAGCTCACCTGGCCCTCCCCCAGCCAGGCGCTTACTCTCCTCTCAGCGACTGTGCGGACCAGATGCCTCAGTCCCCTGAAAGCCCCTCTCCCCCTGCTCCAGAATGCAACCCTCTCCCCCTGCTCCAGAATGCAACCCTCTTCCCCTGCTCAGCAAGAACACAGAAGCCCCTGGAAGAAAACACTGATATCTTCCTTATCTATACCAATGGGCTTTCCAGCCTCTGTGTCCATCTGTGGACACACACCACCCCCCCTGCCTCCTCAGGTCTCCCCTCCAGTTTCAAGCCCTCTCCCCTACATCTTCTCAGAAACAATACCTTGATACTTATCCTTTCTCTCTCTTAACTCAAACTTCTTCCTCTCAACTGAATCCTTCCAGTTCATTGACTTTGGGATACTCTCACATCTAGCCCTAAACAAACTGCAACCAGAACCCCTCCTTCAAGCACTCCCAAACCCTCCATTTACCTCTCTCGGTTTTCCTGTTCCCACAGTCGAACGTCTCACAGGGCGTCTATTCTTTCTGTGTCTCGGTCTCTGTCTCCTCATCTCCTACTCACTGGGAGACTCATTCCAGTTTGGCTGGGGCCTCATTCACGCTGCCCTTCCTTCCCGCATCCAGCACCTGCTGTGCCCCAGCCCTTCTAGAACGCATGGATTTAAAAAGACAAAATCCTCCAACTTTGTGGAATTTACATCCTAGTTACGACAGAGTGGTACAAAACTGAGAACCTGGCATGGCGGGCAGGAGGCATAGTTCAGGAGGCCAAAGGCCACGTGGGGATGGTGATGGGCAGCACAGTGGTCAGGGCGGGCACCTTGGAAAGGATGACATCGAAACCACGGTCGCTTTCAAAGACTGCCAAGGTCCTTGGCCTTCTGTCTTCCTCCCCGTCCTCTGTCTTCTTCCTGCTGTACAGGCTCGGCCTCCCCTGCCCCCGAGTCGACATGGGCACTGCTCAAGGGGAGCTCCTTGTGCTTTCTCTTCTCACTCCGCAGTCTCGTCATGAGGGACGCCATCCAGCCACACAGTGTCATGTATCCTCCACAGTCAAATGACACACAGATGTATACTTCCAGCCAGGCTCCTATCCTCAGCTCTGGATTTGGAGATCCCACCACCGTCTTGATGTTTCCCCAAGGAGCTCTCAAATCAGCATTTCCAAGATTGAAGGCAACGTCGCCCTCCCCCCAGCTTTGTTCACCTTCCAGCACCCTCTCTCGGGAATGGCGGCCTGGCCCACCCGCTTCTACAGGCCACAGCCCTCAACTCGCCACCTGCTTTCCTCGCTGCCTCTGCAGGTACAGCTGTCACCAACACCTGCCACCCACCTGCAGCATTGGAGGGAAACCTCGTGCCACGATGTGGCATCCAGCTTCGCACACTTCTATTGATCTATTCACTTCATCCACTCTGTTTTTTCATAAATTTTTATTGAGTGTTTCTGAGTACAGTGTCCTTTTAAAAGAAACAAAATGTGGTTTTGTCAGTTTGATTCTAAATAGTTTTAAACACTTACTTTAAACATAAATCATATCTAGATAATATCGTATAGTCTCCAAAGGCTTTTCTCATTTCTCGCCACAACATGGAGTAGGAAAGCAGAGGTTGGTAGACCCATTTTTCATGAGCCAGCTGCATCAACTTACTTAAGGTTACACCATGAATTCCCATCAGAGCTAGCATGGAACGTGGAGGGCAGGTCTCTACGTTCCCTGTTCTGTTTGTTCCACTGTGCTCCCTCCACCAGCTCGCCAGGTTCCAAGTTAATCAATCCTTCCTCAGTACCTAGGCTGGTGGTTCTTAAATTTAGCCAGCTTCAGAATCATGGAGGTCTTGGTAAAACACAGAGTGTTGGGCTCACCTGCAGGATTTCTGACTCTCAGTCTTCATTTCTAAGGATCACCAATGATCATCACTGATCCTGATGCTGTGGGCCTAGGGACCACACCTGGACAACCACTGATGTGGGCTGACACTTTCACCTAAGTCCTTGTCCCCATTTTTTCTCACTTCCTTTGAGGAGAACCTTGACCCTCCCTATGCTTTCTCCCTTGACTTACTTTTGAGCAGAGACAGAGACCTTTTTTCCCTTCAAGGACCATCATACATGCCATAGATGTTGACAAGAAGATACACAATGTGCCCACACAAAGGCTGCTTGGTTCCCAAGCTTTTACCAACCAACCAGAGGGACTTACTGTATTAGGGGCTTGGCTAATCCCACTGTCATAACTTCACTACCTCTTGGACTCGATCAAAATGTGGCTGGGAAAAGCAAAGTTTATGGAGAATTTAGAGGCTCTTGTTTATCCATTTCTCCAAATACTCCAAAAGATTCCTAGATTGAGCCAAACCAGCTGAGAGCCCCCACCTGGTTCCGTCCTTATGGTATGTTCTCCTCCAGCAAAAGACCCTGCAAGGCACCGGGTTAGTGACCTGAGCATTGGGCTGGACATTAGGGCACACAGTGGGCTCACAGGAAGCAGCCTCCAAGAGGTGCTCTGCATGGGCTGATGGGCAGCCTCATCACTGGCATCACAGAGAAAGTCTCTCCTGATTTGTACCCAGCATCATTGTACTTTCCCTAAGCAGACGGCTTCGCTTTGCCTCATGGACCCTGATGTAACTAGCTGTGGTTGTCTCCTCTCTTTGGCCACTAGGAACTTGGCACCACCTTTGCAGTCATCCCTGGAGGTCTGCGGACCATGAAGGCTCTAACTCCTCCTGACCTTCCCATCTTTATTTTCCCATTTCATCAGCATGCTTATGGGTAATGCGCATTGTTTTGTTATGCTATATATTCAAGCCTTTGCAAAGCATGATAGATACGGAAGATAGGCGGGAGTGAGGGCAGACAGCTGAATAGGCAGAGAGGTGAATGAGCTGTTGGTCAATGGCAGATACTCTCCCCACCATGAAAGATGCAGCTCAGCACAGCGACAATATTAATAAATGGTCCACTGTCCGATTTTGTTTCAGACTTTCCAGATGTCATGCTGGGAGTGGCTTTCAAATGTTACAGACACTGGATGTGCCATTTTTCCCTACCTAAATTCACTTAGTAAATAAATTAATTCATAAACAAACCCAGAACTGGCTATGAGCTTTGTATATGTATATTTCCTGGTAGCGTTGTAATTGGTACAATCTTCTTGCAAAGCAATTTGCCAATATATACTAAAGCAGATACAAATCTTTGTACCATTCTTAATACCTAACTTAAATATGAAAAAATTAACTACACATATGCTGTTCATCACAGCAGTATTTCTCAGAACTCACTGGAAAGGCTAAGTAAATAATGACACACAGTTCTATGGAATATTATGAAGTAATTAAAAGTGGTGCTCAACAAAACTATAGAGCAACATAGAAAACATAGTCTAATATTAAATAAAATCAAGGACATAAAAATAATTCTTTGACGTAAGAACAATTACAAGAAAAATTCCTGGAATAAGCGATGATGGTGTTTATACATGGCACTGAGATTTGGAGTGATTATGTCAATCTTGCTTCTATTTTCCAAAACACTGTATGATGTGATCATATTACTTTATATAGAAAAGCACATAAAATAGGGCGCATGGGTGGCCCGGTCCATTAAGCATCCGACTCTTGATTTCGGCTCAGGTCATGATCTCAGGGTCCTGAGATCCAGCCCCATTTTGTACTCCGCCCTGGGCGTGGAACATGCTTAGGATTCTCTCTCTCCCTCTCTCTGCCCCCTCTCTCTAAAAGAAAATACATTAAATAGATTTTAAAATGTTACCATTGAGAGCATAACCTTAAATGGTCTGAGAGGACAAATAGGCAGCCTGCAGGCCCAGGGTCAGGGAATGTGCAGAGAAGCCAGAAGCCAGAAGAATGTAGGTGAGCAAACATGCCTGGGCAGTGCTGCCGGGCCCACGGGCAGGTCAGGTACCTGGAGGCCCAGTGGGCCAGAATCTCCAAGTGTCTGCGGGCGAACTTTGACACACCTGCTATTGGCTTGAAGCTCTTATTGTCACAGACCATAACCTTGTAGAACACTTGCCCTGCCCTCAACGCTTCTGTGGGCTGGACATCTGCTGGCTGGACACGTCCATCAAACACAGAAACCGGCCTGCAAATGCCATTGAATCACATATTTGAAAGTGGGGTGCTACGTCTCAATCCAGGCGACTTTGATTTCCAGAATCTTGGGAAGATAAATAAATACAACTGAATAAGAAGCAGTGTGAAGGTCATAGAGAGACTTGGGGGAGCTCTCCCAGCCTTCAGAACAACATCCAGGGAGACCATCCATTGTGTGTGTGTGGGGGGGGAGGGCAGGTTCTGCTTTCCCTTTTGGCTCCTTCTGAAAGTGATACTTTTGAGACTAAATGATCCTGAGAAGACTATACACTACATGGAACACAGATGGTTTTAGGTTCTTGATGATGTTCATGGACTCCTGTCTTTGAATATTTTCTCCTACTTCTCACCAGTGGGGAGGACTCTGATATGTTTTGTTTTAAAAGGAAGCTCTTTGCTGTGTGGGAAAAATCGCAAATGGGCTCTCCTGGACAATCTTGAGCGGGTCGATGCTGCAGAACCCCCTGGGCTTAGCAAAGTGAATCAACGGAAGGCAAATCAGAGAGCCAAAATTCCTAATCAGGACCCCCTGCCTGAGGAGCATCAGGAGCTTGAGGTCTCTGGGAAGCCCACGTGAAAGACAAACTCTTAGCCATGGCTGCATTGTCCAAGGGAAACCTCTTACTCTGAAATGAGAGAAGAATTGGAAGCTCATTCAGGGGACGTATGCCTGATACTGCCTAAACTTGAGAAGGAATTGGAGAGAATATATTCACCATGACTTTCTTAGCCAGTCCAGGCTCCAAGAGCCTATTTCATTCAGTGTTAACTCAAGGCCTTTGCAAACAGAGATTTATGCTCCAAGTTACAGCTTCTGGAAGCAACATATCAAATCATATGCTAGTTCCTTCTCATCCTTCCTGTGCTCCTCAAAGACTTGTCTCCAAAAGTCAGGTATCAGTTTACCTACATTGCCTCTAAAATGGTTAATACATAAGCCAGGTCAAAGCATGGATTATCAGCCCAGCTTAAAGCCCTGCAAGAGTCATCCTTACATCCTGCCTGCATGCCCCAGGTTTCCTACATCCCAACCAACCAGGCAACTCCTAACAAAGCCTCTGGGCAGGGGGACCACGATTTGTGTTTTAACTCTGAGTTTTCTTGAGGGCAGTGAGTGACTTTCCCCACTGTCCCCAGTGAAGTCCCCTGAACCCTCTTGTTTTTTTTTTCTAGGCTTGATCTTTCCAGCCTCTTAATCATTTCTGGGACCATTCCCAGCACTTTCTCTGGCTTCCCTAAATCCCTCCTAAAAGCTTTCTTTTTGTACTAAATAAAAGCACATTCCTTGGACCCAGAAGTCTATAGCTTTGCATGGCCTGCAATTTTTCAAGAATGAAAAAAAAAAAATAATAGTAAGACCAAAAAACTTCTTGGAGGAATGAGTCAGAGGCATTAAAGTAACTCCCCATGCAGTAGATTGTCTCCATGGGTTTGATACCTTGGCCCTGCTCTAGACATTTCACATCCTGAGGAAAGGTCTGAAATGTTACTGCCTTGGGACCCTGCCACAGTTTACAGAAAGCACCTTCGCCTTCAAAAGCTTCTGTGTTAATCAAAGGTGATTAAAACCAGGTCTCCGCCCAAGGCGTTCTTTCATAGCTCTGAACACGTAAGGAAAAGCAGAGATGATTATCTGGCTGGTTCAGCAGAGATTTGCTTCTTTCTATAAAAATATACATGCTGACAAAACAACAGCCGTAGATTTACGATTTGTCTGATTTGATCACCTTTCAGCACAGGAAAACCTGGCTTGTGTACTCCATTAGAAGGGCCGCCATGGGAATAGTCAGGGAAGATGAGGCCCAGCCTGGGACCCAGACCAGAGATCAAGCTCAGATGTCACCATGAACATCACTTTCACGATCCAGCTTGAATGTTCTAGCCCCCCAGGCAGAACTGGCCCCCCTCCTCTGTGCTTCTACAACACTTTGGTTGGCTCCCTTCTGGCACATCGTGGGGTCCATTGTGATATATGCATCTGTCCACCCCACCCAAGAGACCAAGAGTTCCTTGTATCTTCAGTGGGGGTCCATCATGCCTTTCCTGAATCACCAAGAAAACCAAGAGAGCTTTGTTTTCTCTCAAAGAGATGTAAAATGGGAAGGACAGGTATCTTTATTTCTATCTAGACACAGCAAGGCTCATCCAGGCTATTGACAAGGCAATTAATTATAAGACAGATTCAAAGGCACCTTTCTTCATAGGTGGAGTTCAACCAAAGAAGTCCGAATTCATGGAGATGGAAGACGCTGGAAGCTGGAGAGGTGAGGAGATGCTCATGCCTGGCACCTTCAACCATCCAGGAACACCCACCCCTCTTCCCAGAGAGGTCTTAGGAAAGAATGCTTTCAAACTTACCAGAAATGTGAACATTAAAACAATGAGATGCTATTTTCACTCTATAAAACCAACAGTTTTTTTAAGTAATAAACAATTTTGATAAGGTCAAGTTCTGATGTAACCATCTCAGAACTTTGTTTGTATTGGGGGAGAGGGGCATATTGGTACACATTTTCCAAAAATCAGAATATATTCAAGGATGGTAGTCAGAGATATAAACAAAAATATATGCTTTAATATAGTCATTGAAGTTTACTTTTTAAATAAGAAATTGAAAATAAGCTCAACTGTGCCATAAATGTAGTGATGCATTCATGTATATTAAGCTACATAGCAATAACAAGTAAATGTCAAGATTTCAGTAGCTAAACACAGTGAAGGCTTGCTTCTCACTGAAAGTTTGGTGTAGGTTGGGCATCTCCAGGCAGCTTTCCCCCAAGCAGTGACTCTCAGATCGAGGCTGTTTCCATCTGCCACCTGCCGTCCGCCATCACTGATAAGCCTAGAGTGCCAGGCATAGGAGTGGCATCCTCACTTCTGCCCACATCCTATTGTTCAGAACTCAACCTGTTGGTCCAATCACACTGCAAAGGAGATCTGGAAACACAGATTGCCCAAGTGCCCAGGGGGAGGAAATGGCACGGAGAACCCACGCACAACTGCCACAAATCGCTAAGTAGAACATGGCACCTTCAGAAGAGGGAGCATCACGCAGCCATTAAAAGCATGTTCTTGAAGAGCCTGTAATGAGAGGTGAACATTTTCACAACATGATGGTAAACTAAAGGGAAGTCGTGACATAAATATAGACAGTGAATTATCCCAATAGCATGCATACATGGACCCAGACATGTGTGTCCACACTTACCACCGCCATGTTAACACGGTTATTTCTATGTTGAAGTAGTTGTTTTCTTCATTCTTTTTCAACTTTTCCCTAATTTCTTTTTAAAAAGCACACATCATTCTGAAAAATAAAATAAAAAATAAGTAAGAGTTATTGATTCAAGTGTAATTAATACTTATACTGCATATAACACATGTAACAAGTAATAATAGTAAAGTGACTTTGAGGCAGGTAGACCTGTACATATAGTTATGCCAATTCTTAGACAAGGATCAGGGAACTTTTCAAAGTATTCCTCCAGCCCCCTGAGAACCACTGCTGAATTGAGTTGTTACTGATGGGAATATTATGTTAAGGGAGTAGAATTTTTTCAGAATGAACTGATAATATGATATCCTGGCAAAAGAACCAGGTTTGGAGCTGGAAGATGTGGGCTATTTTTCATACTTTCACACATATTCTGGCTCCTGGGAGAGAAAAAACTTCACTCTCAAAGCCTAAGTGTTTTCTCCAAGGTTGTCCTGAATATACAAAACATTGTTTCCAAAATGTGTTCCAAAATGAAAGGAATCCATAATTCAGGGACAAGCTGGATTAAGTCAGGATAACTGACATCTTTACTGCCGGGCTCACTGACCTCCAAATACACTGATGTGCTTTCTAGGTCTCCGAGTAGCAGATAATAATTACTTGGTGAAGGAGCACTTTTTCTAGGAATATCATGGAACTAGACCTCTGATAAACACTATGGAAAAATGTTCATTTACTGAGATACTGAGGTTAAAAGTATATAACTATAATCTATTAGCTCTTGTAAGGATTTGTTATTTTCCATTGTTAATTTTCCATTCTTTCCATTTGTAGAACAAAAAGTCATACAGCAGGGTCTCAGCTCCACCCTGAGCTGTGTTTATTCCATGATTCAGCCGTGGCACATCTGGAGGACTACGGAGAAGGACTGTCAAGGACTGTCTCTAAGAAGAATCAAGGAGCATATTGGTTCCTCATCCTAAGGAAAAGACAATGGAAATTGACTCGGAATGATTCAGGGACTTGGCAAGAAGGCCATGTCCCGACTGAATGTGGGAGGTGTGAGCAACACTGATTCCAGCCGATCAACACGATGGAACATATCACAGGCCCCAGGAGAGATGTGCAGGCTCAAGAGAGACAGGAAAAGACAGACGCCACACAGCAGTCCAGAAAACGCACAGGTATCCCAGAACCATGGGGAAAGAGATGAAGGGGACTGGAGCTCCTGCAAAGTGGGAAGGGCAGAACCTTTACATCACCCCTACTGGTGCGACCCTAGAAACACAAGTGAGAGTCAGAGTTCTCAACAGTAAGTATATGTATAAGTTCACACAGAGGTGTCTAATACAGCACCTGGGACACACAATCTACAGAATCAAATGACAACAAGGATCAGGCAGGCAATTTAGAAATATAATGAGTGAAGCAGGTGGGTATAACAATAAGGGTTGGGGGGAACAGTGGCAATTTGGAAAGCACTTGCCCCATTCATGAAGAGAACATCAATCACCTTCAGCAAATTATTGCCATGCAAGTATTTGGACCCATTGATGTAAGTCTTCAAGTTGTTCTAGAAAAGCCATAAATCCAGGTTTTTAAAATAAGATGTATCAGTGACCAGTTGTACCCTGAATTTTACAACTTGCTAACAGGAGTTTCCACTTGGTGTAGGTTGGGCAGCTCTGAATCATCTTTTACTCCTCTGTTTTACCCTCCACGTAGTGGATCAGCATGACCTCTCATTTCTACTTCCAAACTACATCCAGCACCTGATCACCTATCTTCACCTCCTCCCTGGTCCAGACACCACCACCTTTCCCTGGATTTCTGCAGTAGCTTTCTAACTGGTGTCCCTGCTTCTGTCTCCGGCCATCTACTCCACACTCCACACAGCAGCCAGAGTAAACTTGTTAAAACAAAAACCCACATGGTATTCCTCATTCAATGGCTCCTCATTAGATGCAGGATAAAAGTTGAAATCCTTACATTTTCTTGTAAGGTGTACATGACCAGCCAGCCCTTGCCACTCAGTCCCCAAACCCCATCCCATCACCTCTCTCCCTTCTGTCCTACCACTCTGCTCACTGCTCACTTGGCCCCACTCACAGTGGTCTCCTTGCTGACATCCCAAGAATGCTCCCAGCTCAAGGGGTTGGCGCTGGCTGTTTCCCCTGTATCCTCTTCACCCAGCTATCCATCAGACTTCCTGTCTCACTTCCTTCTGTTTTTTGCTCAAATAGCAGTGAGCACCTTCCCCAGTTCTCCTTATCTCTTTTCCCTGATTGCTCTTCTCTCTAACATTCACTACCACCTGACACATTACATTTTCTTCATTTATGTCTTTATACTATGTCTTCCAAAATTAGAACGCAAGTCTTCATGAGGAAAGGAGTTTGGTCTGTGTTCTTCATTGCTGCATTTCTAGCCCTCAGGAGCTTTAAAAAAAGTTGTGGAAGGAAGGTAGGGAGAAAGAAGAATGAGCAAATATTCAACAATGGTATGCTGAGTCATTGAATTAGAACCCATAAAATGATCCCAAGGATAAAGTTCTGGTCATGGACAAAGCACAGTGTGAGACTGAGCTCAGAGGGGAAGGACCAGGCAGAAGGAAAATGGTATTTTCTTGGTGTGAAACTGCCTTGTTCTCATCCCTCCAATATGAGAATCTCCCATCAAAGCTCTGTGAGTAGCCACCTAGCACCAAAAGGCCAGTGATCTCCTGGGTTTGGAGGTAAGTGCTCTGGGCAGGGGGCCAGGAGACCCTGAGCCAGTCATTTTCCTGGGAGATTTTCCTACTGTGAAATAGGAGGGCTTGTCTCTCTCAAGTTTCTTAGAGCTCTGCTACCATAGACATTAAGATTCTAAAATTCTTCAGCACCTTAATTTTATATGTATAAGTGAGATATTTCTATTTGAAAGAAGGACTTCATGGAGATGAAGCAGATTCACTGCATTAAAGACACACTTTGGTAGTACTCTCTTGTGTGTTAGCATCCAACAGGAAAATGATCACTGTGTCAGACCAATAGGACAGATTCATGGATCCCTTGTCAAAGCTGGGATACATTTCCATGTGATTTCTTAGTTAATCAGGGATCGCTGACAACAAATCCTCCGGGAGACACTGAGGCATAGAAAGATTCAGCAAGTGTTCAGTCAGATGGGGTACACACACAGCTAATTCAACCTCCTGCATCTGACCTCACTTGAGTAAACACTTGGACTTGTGAGGCACAGCCTTCCAGAGGTGGTGCTGCTTCAGAAAAAATAAAATTAGAAATTGCCACAAATCAAAAATTAAAAAAATAATAATAAAGAACAAATAAATAAATATAAAAATTGCCACAACTCTTTGTTTTTCTTCACCAACTATGGTCTAAATATAAGGGGCCTTTGGAAGACAGCAGGAATGACAGACAAGTACCAAGGGGAGACAATTAACTCAATGTCCTATCAGCCCAGGTGGCTCCAGGCCCAGGCACTCCATCTCCATCCACCAAACCATTATGATGGATAAGGGAAGCCTGTCCTCAAAAGACAGACACTTGAGATTCTTTGAGATTCTAGGTCATGCCCTCGTGTCACCTTTTAAGAAGAACCAGCTTGAGGCCAAAGGGCCTTCTTTGAAATTATGTTCCTTACCGAAAGGGCACTCTCCAGGATCCCTTTGGGCTGTGACCAGAGGGTTCATTTAATATGGAACAGAATTAGATGACCATAGTGTGAGGTTTGAGTGTTGTCATTGCTCTAACTTACAGGGATTGACATCATGCCCAGAGAAGACATCTAGCTATATTCAGATGTCCCTACAGTTAACATGGTTCACCTCCTCTGCTAGCCTCTGCAACTTAACTTTATGATGTTCTTTCAGAGAGGCATAGCATGTGGACCTCCCCCAAAAACCTGACTGAGAAGCCACAACTTCTGTGTCCCAAGATGAAACTGCCCCAGGATCTCAGAAAAATCACAGAAGAGCAATAGAACACTGCACTTATTAGCCATGGACCACTTAAGATAAAAAAACCATTCTAAGTTCAGTGGAGATGCATAATAGAATATCCAAGTAAGAGGGACTACAGCGCAAGAAAGAGAAACAAAATTTTACCTAATGTAATCAACAAACTAAAGAAAAACAATCACTACAAAGTACAAAATAGTAAACAAAACGGAAGAAATTAATTGCTCTGTATCAGTATTTGAAATCATTGTGAGTGAGCTGCCTTTCCTTATCTAAATATAAAGATATGGGATGAGATAAAATTAAAATTGAGTAGTAAACTGCCTAGAAGAAATACATGAAAAACAAAATGACAAAAAACAAAAAACAAACCCAAAATGACAGAGAACTACTTTCACAATGATGGAGTAGATATATTTATACCTATTCCTCCTGCTGAGTACAGCCTGAAAACCTAGACATTATAAAACAAACATAAGACTAAAAAGTAAAGAGAAAAAGGAAGACTGGCTAGGGACCCTAGAACCCAAAGAATGATATAATGGTGAGTTCTTTGGGTTTTCTTTTGGCCTCATATATCCCAGCCTGGGTGCTAGAGAAGGTAGCGACCTGGAAATGCCAGTAGGCATAGACAAAAATAGCCTGTTTTCTGTAGCCGAAGGACCAGAATTGGGGCAGCTTCACAAGACAGAAGAGTGTGTGACAATAGCCATTCTACTCTAGCCAAACACCACAGAAAATGCTGCGCCCCCTCCCCCACTTCATCCCCACCAGCAAAGGTTGAGTGGAGAGCCTAACTTCCTCTCTCACTGGGGTACAATAAGATTCCCCCCAAACCTCTCCAAAATGGTGGCAAAGCAGAGCAGCTTGGAATTTCATCTTCACTGAGCAGTATGAGCCCCTCCCCACTCTCAATGTCAGTGGACACCCCTCAGGAGACTTAACTTCAATGCCCACACAGCAGTATTGAAGTACCTTGCCCACTCATGGCTGGGATGGTGTCAGAGGAGGCTTGCAAAAACACAAGATTTAACAAATATCTAGAGTCTCATAACATAATAGCTAAAGTGCTCAGGATTCAAATATACCAATATCTGAGAAGACCTCAACTTGAGTGAGAAAAGACAATAAACACTAACATCAAAATGACACAGAAGTTGGAATACTCTGACAAGAATTTCAGAGACGCCGTCATAAAAATGCTCCAAATAACAAGCACAAAGAAATTTGAAACAAATGAAAAAAAAATTTAAGTTTCAGAAAAAAACCCAAAGATATAAAAAACAAAATGGAAATTTTACTACTAAAAAATACAAAAACAGAAATGAAAATGCAATAGATGGTCTCAAATAGCAAAATGCAAAATATAGAGGAGAAAAATCAGTGAAATTATTCACTGTGAACAACAGAAAGAAAATACATTTAAAAAATATGGAAAGGGATTCAGGGGCATGTGGGATTATAACTAAAGAGCTTATATTTATGTCATTAGGGTCCCAGAAAGAGAGGAGAAAAGGGGTGGGCCTGAAAAATTATTCTCCAAAAACTGGCAGATAATTTCCCAAATTTGGAGAAAAGCATATACAGTTACATATTCAAGAAGCTGAGCAAGCCTCAAACAGAATAAAACCAAAGAAATCCACAATATCATAGTGAAATTTCTGAAAACCAAAAACAAAGGAAAAGTTCTAAGAGCAGCCAGAGAGAAAGGATCAGTTAGCGGTAGAAGAAAATGCAATTCAAATGAGTAGTGGGTTTCTCATCAGAAACTATCAAGGCCAGAAGAAAGTGGCACATTTTCCAAGTACTGAAAGGAAAGAACTGTGAATTCTGAGTTGTGAAATGTGAAAATATCCTTCAGGAAAAAGGGGAAATCAAGACATCCTCAAATAAAGGAAAACTATGAGAATATGTCGCCAGCAGACCTTTCATAAAAGAATGACAATAAATTTCACTAAACACAAAGAAAATGATAAAAGAAGGAATATAGGAACATCAGGAAGAAAAAACAGAAAGAACAAAAATACAAGTAAGCAAAATAGACTTTCTTTCTCCTCTTTAATTTACTAAATTATGATTGACAAAGCAAAATTTGTAGTGATGTCTATTTAATGCAGTTCTCAATGTATGTAAAGGCCATAAAGAGAAGAAAAGTCTCTATACTTCACTCAAACTACTAAAATTTTAACACCGAGACTGAAAAGTTATGTGGGTATAATACCCAAGCAATCACTAAAAAAAACTATTATATATGAGAAGATATACAAAAAAGCATCATGGAGGTCAAACTGGGATTTTTTAAATGTTCACGTCACCCACAGGAAGTAAATACAAAGAAAAACAAAAAGTAGAACTATCAGAAAACAAAAAATAAAATGACAGACCTAAGCCCTAATATATTAATAATTATTATAAATACAAATGGTCTAACACACTCTCAATAATCAATCAATCAATCCTAGAATAAATGAGTTCAGCAAGGTCAAAAGAAAAAAGATTAACACACAAAAATCAACTGTATTTCTATATGCTGGCAATGAACATGTGGAAACCAAAATCACAAATACAAAACACTTTACAATAGCCCCTCCCTAAAATGAGACACTTTGATGTGAATCTAACAAAACATGTGCAGGACTTGTATTCTGAAAACTATAAGACACAAATGAAAGAAATAAAAGTTGATCTAAATAAATGGAGAGACACAATGTGTTCACGGATTGAGAGACTCATAGTAAAGACATCAATTCTCGCCAAATTGCCAAGCAAGGTTAATGAAATTCCTATCAAAATTCCAGCAAGAATTTTTGTAGCTACAGACAAACATATTTAAAAATGTATAAGAAATGGAAAGGAGCTAAAATAACTAAAATAATTTTAAAAACAAAGAATAGAGTGGGAGAATTTATATATGATAGAGTTTTATTAGTCAAGACTATGTTATATTTTCAGAGGGATAGACACAGAGATCAGTGGAACAGGATAAAAAGCCAAAAGACAGGCTCACAGAATAGAGTAACACATTTTTGACAAAACTGAAAAGCAGTTCAATGGAGGGAGGAGAGTCTATCACAAATGCTGCTGGAGTAATTGGACAGCCACAGGCAAAAAAATGAACCTCAACTTAACCTCACCCCTTACACAAATTTAACTCAAAATGCATTATAGATTTATTTTTTTTAAAGATTTTATTTATTTATTTGACAGAGAGAGAAAGATACACAGCGAGAGGGGGAACACCAGCAGGGGCAGAGGGAGAGGGAGAAGCAGGCTTCCAACAGAGCTGGGAGCCTGATGTGGGGCTCAATCCCAGCACCCTGGGACCATGACCTGAGCCGAAGGCGGACACTTAATGACTGAGCCACCCAGGTGCCCCAAAAAACATCATAGATTTAAATGAAAATCTAAAACCATAAAACATTTAGAAGGTAACCTAGGAAAAAGATCAGTGTCTAGAGTTTGGTGAAGACCTCAGACCTGACACCAAAAGCATGATCCAAAAAAGAAAAAAAAATCAATAAACTCGACTTCATCAAAATTAAGTATTTTTGCTCTGTGAAAGAAAGACTCTGTTAA
Organism: Phoca vitulina; assembly: GCF_004348235.1. NCBI lineage: Eukaryota > Metazoa > Chordata > Mammalia > Carnivora > Phocidae > Phoca > Phoca vitulina. Next base: position 2,129,849 of record NW_022589751.1, on the reverse strand, counting down.
GAGGATGAAAAGACAAGCGACAGATTTGGAGACAGTATTTCCAAACCACGTATTTGGCAAAAGCTTCTTTCTAGAATTTATAAAGAATTCTGAAAACTCAACAGTAATAATAATTTTTAAAATTCCAGTTAGGAACTGGTCAAAAGACAAGATATTTAAAAAACTAAACACACCCTTACCACATAACACAGTTGTTTTATTACTCCCAGGCATTTATCCCAATGAAATGAAAACTGATGTCCACACAAAAACCATACATAATTGTCCAATAGCAGCTTTATTTGGAATAGTCAAAAACTGGAAACAACCCAAATGTCCTTCAACCAGTGAAGGGTCAAACAAACTGTGGAACACCCATTCCATGGAACACTACTCAGAAAAAAAAAAAAAATGAACTATTGATACACAGACAATGCAGATGGATCTCAAGGGCATTGTGAAATAAAATGAGCCCCCCAAATGCATATGCTGTATGATTCCATTTTTTTTTAAAGATTTTATTTATTTGACAGAGAGAGACACAGCAAGAGAGGGAACACAAGCAGGGGGAGTGGGAGAGGGAGAAGCAGGCTGCCCGCTGAGCAGGGAGCCCGATATGGGCTCGATCACAGAACCCTAGGATCATGACCTGAGCCGAAGGCAGACGCTTAACGACTGAGCCACCCAGGGGCCCCATGATTCCATTTATATAACATTACTGAAATAACAAAATTATAGAAATGGAAAAATAGTGGTTGCTAGAGGTTAGAAATGGCGGGGTAGAGGGGAGTAGATGACAAGAGAGATTCAGCATGAGGGTGATGTTGGTGGTGATGAACTAGGTCTGTATCTTGAATGATCTGGTGGTTCCATGAATTTACACATGTGATGAAATGGCATAGAACTCTACACACATGTTGTACCAAGGTCAATTTCCTGATCCTGATTAGGTTAAGATGTAACTATTATGGGACACTGGATGAAGGGTTCAAAGAACCTAACTGTATTATCTTTGCAACTTCCAGTGAATTTATAATTATTTCAAAATAAAAGGTTTAAAAAATGCACCAAATGAGGACGCCTGGGTGGCTCAGTCAGTTAAGCGTCAGCCTTCAGCTCAGGTCATGATCCTGGAGTCCTGGGATCGAGTCCTGCATGGGGCTCCCTGCTCGGGGAGGAGCCTGCTTCTCTCTCTGCCTATGGCTTCCCCCTGCTTATGCTCTGTCCCTCTCTCTCTCTCTCTCTCTAATAAATAAAAAAATAAATAAATAAATCTTTTAAAAAATGCACAAAATAAAAAACATAATAGAGATGGGATGAAAATGAGGGATGGGCAATAATAAGTAGACTTTAACACAAAAGAAACAAGGTTGGTCTATATCGAAACTAGATAAAGTGAAATTCAAGGGCAAAAACTTTAAATTGAGACAGTTAATGATAAAGCACCAATAATAAAAGATATGCTCCATAATGTGTTACTGTCATTAACCTTTTCATACCAAACAACCCAGAAGTAAAATAAGTAAATAAAACTAAACTTTATGGAAACACTTTTAAAGCCTTTAAAAAGCAGCTCAATCAGAGCAGAAGATTTTTACTCTATTTCTTTCAGTCCAGATATAGAAGATTTTAATAATATAATCAGAGAACTTGATTTTGTGAATATATAAAAAGGTATCTGCTATAGCCCTAAGGGAATTATTTTTTTCTTATTCCATATTTTCATATTTATAAAAGCAAACCATGTAATGAATTACAAATACTCAGTGATTTTCCAGAAGCAGGGATGCACAAGTGTGTTTATAATCATTATTCAGTAAAACCAAATACTACCAAAAGATGATAAAAATATCCATTTGAAAATTTAAAGAGGAAATTATGTATAGGATAAATTACCTGTAATGCAATGAAAAGGAAACTCATATCAATACCTGTGTTCTACATCTAAAAGCATATTCAAAGACACTGCTTGGCTTTGGATATTTTTATAGTATTAAAAGGCTAACTAAAAGCAACTGAACCAACCACAGAATGAAATTCTGTATTGGTATAAACAAAATCTGGAAGGGAACACACAAAACTCTAACAATTGTGTCTGTGGAGGAAGCTGAGACTGAAACCGATAGTTGAGGAAAACTTTAGCTAATCTATAATGTTTGAAGTTCAACCCCAGCTGCACCCATTATTTATGCAAAAATCCATAGTTTTTTTTTTTAATAAGAAAAAAGTGATTAATAAATATATTGCACACCTAATTTGGGAATTCAAAAATAAAAGACTAAACAAAAACTTAGAATATATAATATTAGAAAGAATATATAAACTTAGAAAGAATATATATTATATAAATATATAAAGAATATATCAAGCCATGGGTGATATTAACATGATCATAAGAGAATATCAAGTACAGATGAAATCAATCACGGTCATATTGAGAGCAATAGCAGTAGAGCCTAGTGTGTCTCCTTCGTCCCCATCCATGTTCACAGTTTTCCTTGACTCCAATAACTTTAGGACCCATGTAGACAAACAAGGGAGCTGCAGAGCAGTAGGAAGAGTAAGGTTGAGTCTGGATAGTTCTACCTGGCTGCAAAGCCCAGCTCCAACACTTAGCAGTTTTGTGGCCTCTACAAGTCACGTAAGCTCTCTTAGCTTCGATTTGTTTTGTTTTCTTTCATTAGGATAAGAATAAGAACACCTTGCAGAGTGGCTATGAAAATGAACTGTAACCATTTATATAAAATCATAGGGCATATATGTGCACACACATACACAAACAAATCCATACATACATGTATGGATAGCTAGATGGATGGATAGTAAGACAGACAGACCTATATCTGTCTTTTTTTCTTTCTCTAGACCTTTATTCATACGCTTAAAAACATACATGAAATGTGGGTTCTAGAATATTAATCGTGATTATCTTAGGATGGTGTGAATTCTGATGTTTACTTTCTTTGTAGAAGAAAAGAGAACAGAGTTGTCTGGTTGTCCCCGTGTCCTCCGGGCAAAACTTCCTGATCTCCCTCAGGCTCCCAGGAAGTTGTCAGTTGTCCTAAAGCTACTTAAGGGTGGGAGACACTCTAGGGACAGACGAGTATACTTTTTGTTGAGGCTACTTGAGTGACACTCAGAACTTTGCCTGAGAAATGATGCATTTTATTTTCCTACAGGTGGGCCATGTCGGAGGCATTCATGCTGCACTTTCTAAATACCTGGAAGGCAATCTGGGACTGCAGCCTAGTCAGGCAAACAGCTGGCTGGGTGCTAGTTGCCGCAGGGTATTCTTAGAACCTCTGACTGGGTCCTCAGGGCCTGGTATCCCTTATGGCCCAGAACCAGAAAGGCTGGACAGCCTTCCCAGTCCCTATACCAGTACAGTCCAGGGGTTATGCACAAGCCAAGAGAAGGGGATCAGGCACATGGCAGCTAAGATCGGGTCCCTTTCGACTTTAAAAGAAAATCCAACTGTCTTTCTGCAGGTCCCTAAGAAGTGGGAAAAACCCCAGAGACCTTCACTGACACAATCAATACATTACCTAAAAGTCGGTTGTCAGTCCAACGCTTTCATATCAAACCATGTTCAATGGAGTACAAGTATCTCACAAAGAATATACTGATTGTTTGAGGAGACTATAGTGAATTTAGCAAGCAGATTGTCTGCAGAGAAGAAATGGAACCTCTCTGGAAGGGAAATGGGGGTACAGAATGTATGGCAGGAGACGGGGTGTTGGTTTTCTGGAACACAGACCACGAGGCAATCAGAATCAGCCAGCCCCTCAGTAACCAGGAACTGGGCTATTGCATGGAATGAGGAATGAGATAACACCTGCAAGAAAATGTGCACTTACAAGCCTGAACCCTCTATTAGTGTGGGGGTGATTATTCCTCAAAGACTGTGTGTGTGTGTGTGTGTGTGTACACGTGCGCACACACCCACTATATACATATAATTTTTTGACTCATTTTTTTCCACTTAATAGTAGATTTTGACCATCCTTCCCATTGCAAAGATACAGACCTAGCTCATCCTGCCTCAACTTCTAGGATAATTAGGAGTTCACTGCATGGCTGTGTCATTGGGTTGGTATTTCCTGGTTTATGGTACAGATGAGAGTCAGTGGAGGTTCCCTGTGCCCCTGGTCACTCAGGCTCAGAGGCTGCAGGCACACCTTCCTTCTCCTCCGCTCCCGGGCTGAGCAAAGGGAAGCTGAGCAGGTCATTAGCGGGGTCCCCAAGGTCCTTCCTTCCAACCCTGCTTTCTGCATGGCCCCCAGCACTCCCAGCCCTGCTACTCTAAACTGGGTGGTCCTTCCCTCCCAGTGCTGAATCCTGGAAATCTGGAAATTACTGGTTCCAATGCCATCGGCTTCCTATCACTCCAAACTTCCTTTGTATCTCGGGACTATTCATGGCACCATTTTCAGTCCTCCAATCCATTTGCAGACTTTTCTCAATTTCTTCATTTCAAAGGTCAACATATGGACCTAACTCACCATTGTGAAACCAGAAAATATGCATCCTTAAAGCAGGACGGGAAGACGGAAGCGCTTATTCAAAGATTCATACCCTCAGGGCGCCTGGGTGGCTCAGTCAGGTGAGCGACAGACTCTTGATTGCGGCTCAAGTCATGATGTCAGAGCTCAGCGTGGGGTCCGCTTGAGATTCTCTCTCTCTCTCAAAATAAATAAATAAAATCTTTAAAAAAGAAAAAAAGACTCACACTCATGACAGACCATAATATAACTGGAGAATCTTAAGGACTGGGGTAGCAGAAAGAGCAGAGGGTAGAGGTGGGAACATTCTTTCAACAAGTATTTTCAGAGTGCCTTCTGGGCACCACGGTTCCGCCAAGTGGCAGGGGACGAAGGGAGAGGGACAACCAGATGCCAGAAGGTGCAAGAGTTTGCATGGCCCATTTCTTCTGTGGTGTTAGGGTCTCCTGGAGAACCGTCTATGAGTGGCCCTAGTCACACGACAATCAGTGTCCCTGACCCGAGCTTGCCGTGCCGTGGGCAGCAGGTGCCACGCTGGTCCGCCTTTAAGGGGCAGGAAGAGTAGCCACAGAGGGGAAGCACCTGGCCAGAAGAAAAAGCCCTGACAAGCACAAAATTCCAGTAAGACCCAATTTTTAAATAAAGTTATCAGATCAGAAATCCAAACAGTGAGCACTTAAGAACAGGGAGGTGCATAAAATAAGAAAGTGCTGTACTCGGCACTTTTTCGGATGGGTGAGAGTTATGACCATTGTGCTTTTAGTGCCTGGGAAGGGTTATAAATAGCCATGGAGAAGGGATTTTCCCATATGCTCTTTCAAATATGCACACACACACACACACACACACACACATTTTAACACCGTGTTGTATTTTTCAGATGGTTTCAAATTTAAAACAAATGAATGACTCAGATGGAGATAATTGAATGTGCCAAGTTTTAACCAGCAATGAGTTACACCAAAGGAGCTAAGAGCATGAATGTGTGAAGCAGCCTCTGGACACAAACCAGGACTCTGACCCTCGGAGAAGAGAGGGTTCCCATGGAGAAGACTTGTTTCACTAATTGCACAGAGCACCTGGCCACAGGATTATGAATACTGACCTTTCCTGGTATACCCAGATGGATCCTTCCATGGGCAGCGCCGAGTGCCCAGCAGTGGAGAGAAAGGGCTCTGGAAAGTCAGCAGAGCATTCTTTTGTTTCGGTCTAAGCCACAGACAAGGAAAATCAGAATTTTCTCTCTGGACTCAGGGCCCCCCATCTTCTTTTCCAGTAAAAAAAAAAAAAAAAAATCAAACTGAGAGGTATTTCAGGATTCTACAGTCATGATGTCTTGACTGCCTACAAATGATTAATTCTTGTCCTGGCAGTGATCAAAGGAAATCTGTTTCTAAACAATGCTGCCACATGAACAGAATCAAGAAGAAAGATCTGGAAAAGGTGTTCTCCTACCCAGGGGCTGCAACACATGCTCAGAGGGCATTTGCATCAGGATGAACAATAGAAATACGCATTTCTCCATCCATTTGTTTATTTCTTCTTCATTCAATAGCTATTTACTGAGTGTGTTGGGCACTAAGGGCTAGGGAAGGGACAAAAATGAATGCATTTCACAAATATATGTTGAACACTTATGATGTGCCCGGCTCTGTATCAGGGGCTGGGGATCAGTGATGAGTAAGACCAGCCAGCTCCCTTACCTTATGGAGCCTGCCTTTTGCTGGGGAAAGACAGACAATGGGCAAACAAACACATAACTAAGCAAGATAATGACCAGGAAGGAAGTAATGACCAAGAAGGTCAAAGAGGTAGACATTCCTGGGAGAGGCCAATTTGAAAAGAATGGTAATGCCACTAAAACTTGAAGGTTAACAAGGCAGTAGTTACATAAAGAGCCAGGATGAGCATTTCAGCCTAGGGAACAGTGGAAAGTGGGAAAGGTCACGGTGTGTTCGCAGCACTGAAGGGACCCACATACTGATCTCTTCCATGTTATTCAGATACCAGATTCAGCAGCAGTAGAATGATTTATGGCACGAGGGGCATCGAAAAATGAATATAACTTTTCCAGGAGAAGATGGAGGCGTCCATGCCCTTCCTGGCAGATGAGGGGACAGATCCAGTGGTGGTAATGTTCCAAGGCCCCAGGGTCCATTCCTCTGGGGTTGATAAGGTTAGGACACGAAGGAATGAAAAGCACTGCTGTGTTGCAATAGTTAGAATGGATTCGACAAGCAAGGGACTTCCTACAACGGAGAACAACTGTTGCATTACCTTGCAGCAAATGAAGAAAGTGCTAGAATTTATTCAATTACCAAAACATAGCCCCATTTATGGTGACATTTAGAATTCTAGTACTACTGAGTTTTACGCTGTTTATGGTTCTATGCCTGCCAAAGGAATGATTTTCAACTTGAAATGTGATCCTGTATATGACCGTGGAGCTGGTGTTCTAATGTCTAACTTATTTAGTCCTCATGGCCATATATTAAGGTTAGCTGGGTTTAAAAACCTGGCAAACAAATGCAATCATGGAATGTTAAAAAATACAAACCTATTTCTAAACCAGCAGCCTCTGATCCTACATATTTTGCTTGGTGCCCAGATGGGGAGCACATTTTAACTGCCATGCATGCTCCCAGGTTGGGTACAAGCTTTGGCATTAATAATGGGTACAAACTTTGGCATTATTCCAGCCCTATCCTGGCAGCCATTTTTTGGATAGGCTATTTCCAGCAAAAACATATCTTATTAAGCAATTAAAAGCGAAGTACCCGACGAAGAATCTAAATTTGCAGTGGTTGGTAGACTCTCAGCTTAAGAAATAAACCAATCACCAATTCCAAGCTCTCAGAGAAGACACCACTGCTGAATTAGAAATCACAACCAGGAAATGATAAGCCATTATCAAAAGCAGCTCTTAAAAATCAAAGGCAATATGAGGCTAAGAGAGCTCCAAAGCAGGAAGCAAGAAATAACAAGAACCAAGATTTGGCACCTACCCTGCCCCACGGAGCACACCCCGAAATACTGTCTCTGTTCACATCTGGAGACCCTGAGACAGATGAAAAATTCAAGACTCAAAGACCTGAAAGCAATTGAACCTTGAAAGAACAATCAGCAACAGAAACACAGAAAAACTCTAAGTCGGAGAAATTTTAAGAGATATCATTCTTCTCCAGGAGCAGGAAGATCTGAAATTGGTTACTCTAAAGATTGACAGAGAGCAAGTTGTTAGCATAAATCAGTGGAAATACATCTTCTGTCTAAAACTCCGCAGAACACCTGAATTTCACCTGCCCAACACGTACCCACATTGTTTACTGCTCATCTATAACTCAACCATATATTCCATTGGAATATAAGTGAAATTAGTTAATAATGTCCATTAAATTGGCTTTTCCTACATTTCAATACATGTAGAAAAGAGATGCAAATTTCATAGCTAAGCTCAAGGGACTGCAAGTCAAACATCATTGTTATTCAGTGTAATTTACCATATAAATGAATAAAGACATTTTAAATTTAAAAAAAAAATGCAACCCATTAGATTGGATAAAAGAAGTCAGTGCAAAACAAGCAAGGTATACAAAAGTTCATTTCTGGGAGTGCCTGGGTGGCTCAGTCGGTTAAGCATCTGACTCTTGATTTCAGCTGTGGTCATGATCTCAGGGTCCTGAGATAGAGCCCTGAGTTGGCCTCTGCGCTGAGCCTACATAGGATTCTCTTTCTCCCTCTCCCTGTGCCCCTCCCCCTCTCACACACATCCTTGCACTCTCTCTCTCTCTCTTAAAAAAAAAAGTTCATTTCCATAACTTTAGAATGAATGTTAATTTCTTTCTCTTGAACTTGTATTCACTTACTAATTTGTTCAGGAGAAACTCAATTCAGTAATTTTCTGAAAAACTGAATTGCTTTATAGTCCACTTCCTCCTGGAGCATTTAAAGTCCCCGTTATTGTATTTTTAAACCAAGACTCTATCCATTGAGGATCCCCAAAAGAGTCTGAACATGTGCCTGCGTGTCATTTCTCATCACAAAAAGGAATTTAAGCAGTCTCTTTGGTAGCCTGGAATGGTCAGAGATGGAGCTGGACACGGAATTCTGATGTGCTGAGCCTCTCATTTATTTCTGTATGTGTATTTCTTGCCTCCCACAAGCTAAGCTTTGTCTAAACATAGTCAAGATAAATTTAAAAATCTCATGTGGAGTCTGTCGTGAAGGACATTGATAATATATGTGAAAGTTTCTAACAGGTAACTGAACTTTAAAAAAAAAAGTCATCTAATTAAAGCAGTAGAGCACAGAGAAGAGAATGCTCTGTAGCAAGAACAGGATCCAGAGAAACTGCTTTGAGAAACCAGAGGGCTGTAGCCCCATTCAGCTCCCTGCCTGTGATACCACTTGCATAGGAAGACTGGGAAGTCACATTTCCGCTAGCTCGCCCTGGATCCCTGTCTAGACCCAGCTGCCTGGCAGAAGCAGGTCTCCGTGAAGCCTCCAGCAGGGCCGGAGGATGGCTGAAGTTTGTGAGGAGGGCACCATCCACCCAGAAGGTGGTAGGTCTCCTGTGATTTTTCTCTGTTCTCAAGTTTTTATCTTGAATACAAACTTGAGTTGTTTGCGTTGTTGCAGGACACAGAATTTCTCTTTTAAACTTTACGTAGCTGATCCTAGGTGCAACCATGATCCATGCTCTCCTTCCTTCTGGAGAACTCTGCTACTTCCCCCTGTGGGCAGCAGGATGCCATCTCAAACACGGAAGGCATGCTGTAACGTGGGGAGCGTGTTCCTGCTGCCGTGCTCTTCAAGGCTGCGTCCACGGTGACCAGAGACAAGGCAACTAGGTATGTGGGTGCCACGGGACCCTTTCACACTGAGGTCGTTGGGAGGTGAATGGTTCCTTAGAACAATAGCTGCTTGGAGAGATGGGAATCTCTTCCCAATGGAAAAAGTGAAACTCATGGAGGAAATAAAGGCTCTAAAGGCAACATTTCTTGCCATTTCCCAAGAAGGGATACTAGAAATAAAGGGTTTCATTTTCTTCCTGTATATCTTTTCTCAGAATAACCCACTGAGCCAGCAATGGCGGTGGTTTCTCTGCCCAGAGTTTCTGATGAGGTGAACCACGCTCCACGTGGAAAGCAAGGGGTGTCTTCTGCGTGAAGATAAACAGGCCTCCTGTGAGTCTTAGGGAAAGTCGGAATTCTTCCTCACACTGCTGTAGCTCTGTGATCCACATCCTTTCCCTAATTCCTTGGCCAGAGAAAATGCGGGAAAAGCTTTCACTTCCCTCAGCTCCTGGAAAACCATTTGAAGTCTGGTTCCTGCAACCAGGTCCTTTCTCTGGGAGAACCCGATGAAGAGTGTCCCAAGACATTTGTTCTCAGGTCTGACTCAGAGGTAAAAGAAAGGTCCAGGAATGTAGGGAGAGTAAGAACCTCAAAATCAAGCCAAACATTGTGGGTTCCCCTTGTGCTTGGGTGGGGGAGGGGAGAAAAGACGAGGCTGTTTCTGCCTTTGCTTCTGCTCCACGCCGGGTAAGAAACCATGCCATCACCCGTCCTGCCTGACTCCTCAGGTTTCCCAGGTATGGGGACCCAGGTAGCATATCTGTCACTCATCCTTCTTGGAATCAGCACCCTGGAATCACAGGCCTCCTTGGAATCTGCTTTCTACCCATTCTGTAATTAGAAGCTATCCTTTTGTTCACATCAACATACAGTTTACAAAGTCTCTTCGCATTGTTCACCCAAGTCAATTTACTGAGACAACCTGGAGAGAACACAGTATGAGACTCTGCAGACCTAGCAGTGAACAGTCGGGGGTGGCTCCCGTCTGTCCTCGGGGAGCTTGCAGCCTGGTAGGGAGACAGGCATGGAAAAATGTTCCTAAGCCAACGACAGCAAAGTAGCCATACATTGTAAAGTTTGTTGTGAAGAAAACAGAACCTGAGACACAACATATATTAATTATTATATTAAATGCAAATGGACACAATTCCCAAATCAAGAGGCAGGAGGGGAAATGGGAGCGAGGGCATTAAGCCCCGAAAACTGGATCTCCTTTGGAGGTGACTACAACAGGCATGGAAGAGCTTATTACATTGGAGAGTTTCACCTCAGGTTGGTGGGATGGCCCATCAACAATGACATTAGTGACCTCACGTGTCAGGATGTATAGGTCTTCTTTGCTGAGTGGTTCAGTTATTCCAGGGAAAGATCCTACAATCTCCCACCTTGGCAGTGGAGTCTGGGGATAGCTCTAAATCAGTTGTTAGCACCTCCCTTGATTCTCCTTTTGTCATCCAATTTTCTTATGTGTCTGATGTCTCCAAATATATAGCCTTCTTTTCCTAGTTTCCTCAGCAAAAGAAATATCCAGTCTCCCTGTGTGGCTGACAGAGGTGGCACCAAGTGCAAAATGAAAATGTGAGTGCCCTTGTTCAAAAAGCTGGGGAAAATGCTGTTGCTGCTAAAAGTTCTTTTTTTTTTTTTTTTTCTTTTAAGATTTTTATTTAATTATTTGAGAGAGAGCATGAGACAGAGAGAGCATGAGAGGGTCAGAGGGAGAAGCAGACTCCCTGCCGAGCAGGGAGCCCGATGTGGGACTCGATCCCAGGACTCCAGGATCATGACCTGAGCTGAAGGCAGTCGCTTAACCAACTGAGCCACCCAGGCGCCCTAAAAGTTCTAATATATAAAGCTTTTCTTTTCTTCCATGATCTGAACTATTCTGAGATCATGTAGGGATAATGGATTTGCATTTTTATTATCATTAGTTACTTCAAAAATCAAGACAAATGTAGTATTAATATTTAATACTCCTGTATTTCTTTGGCTAGGCGCTACTCTCCATATCCCAAGTCTTATTCCATTTAATTATCAATATTTTTATTTATTTTGCTGGAATAGATTCTCCAGAAATTTGATAGAGCTTCTGTTTGATAAACTTTCTGAGTCCTTAAAGAGCTTTAGAAAAAAACTCTTTTCACCTTTGTGGTTAATTTTTTTTCTTGGAATAGAATTCTAATTCAAAATCACACACCAACAACTTTGAAAATATTGGTCTATTGCTTTCAGAAATCCTCTCCTGCTTTTGAGAAATCGGATTCCAATCTGGTGTTCATTTCTTTATAGAGAAGCTATCTTCTCTTTTATTTAGCTTTGTTGGCCTTTAAGACACTTTTGTCAGCGCTGGTTTTCTGAAATGTCACCACAGTGCATGTATATGTCATATCTGTTAAATTTGTCCCATGCAACACTCAGGGGGTATTTCAATTTGAGGACTCATGTCTTCCTTTCCAAAAATGTTGTCTTCTGTTTTTTATCTCCTCCCTTCAAGCCTCTGTTTCGTTTTTCTTTCCTTTTGCAACCTCAGTTAGATAGGATTTGGAACTCTTTGGTAAACCTATTGTGTCTTAATGCTCCATTAATATGTTCTGATTCTTTGTCTTTTGGGGGCTACATTTTGGAAGAATGCTTTGTTGCTATCCTCCAGCTTACAAAATCAGATTTTAGTTTTGTTGATTCTGCTCTTTAACACCCATTTTTAATTTCATTGTTCTTACTTTTTTCTCCAGATTTCTTAAGATTTTTGTTTTAATTTATATTTAAAATACTCTCATCCATTTCTGCAACATTATTTCATATGTTAACATTAATTATACTGATTCTAAAGAATTTCCTGATGCTCTAAACTTTACTTCCATCTTCTTCATGTAATTTGTAATTTCAATGTAATTTTGATGTAATTTGATGTCCTTCCAATGGTGCAGATTTTCCCCCAATGTTTGTGGATCCTTGGTTGTGTGGCCTTGGCTGTGTGGCCAACTTTGTGTTCATTTCCTTGACTGTGGAGTAGATGGACATATATTTCTGCTGAGTAAAATTTGCTGTGTGTGTGTGTGTGTGTGTGTATGTGTGTGTGTGTTTGCACTGTTACGCTTCTACTTACATGTGTTGAATGAATGGAATCAGTCTCCCCAGGTAGGCAATCCATCCTGGTATGTATTTGGGTATTTTTGGTGGTCAGACTAACCAGAAATGTCAATACTAACTATGACTTTGAGTAAATTATTTGGCTTCTCTGAGCTTCAACTTTCTAATCAGTAAAATGAGCACAGCACGAGAACAAGGCAAGGATTAAATGTGACCTTACAAATTTGGACACTAAAGCCTGACTCATAGAAAATAATAATACAGATGTTAACTGCTGTTTGGGTTGGTTCATATCAGAACCCAGAGGTGGAGAAATTGACACCTGAAGGAAATTGACACTTATGGTAAAATTGGTGATGTGATGGGTGATATATTTTGATCCAGGAAATTTCCCAGTGCCTTGCTCACTGTCCCCTCACAGAAATCTGCCACTGTCCCTACATCCTCTATCCTGAAAGGTCGGATGGGAGGAGTTCTGAAGAACACCACGCATCCCTGCAGTATGGAGTTGAGCACATGAGGCCAGGCCTGGGCAGGAGGAGAACCCTATAACTGTTGGGTATTTGCAGCTTTCTACTGTGGGTGGGAACCCACAGCGCCCTTCAGGGTTTCCATTCTCTAGGCCCATCTGTTTTGTGTTTTTTATTTTGATTTCCACTGATAGCTCTTGAGGATAGCTGAGCATCTTCTTTCCGCCCAAGAACTGAGCAAAGCAAACTGTAGCCAAAACCAGCAGCTGTTCATTTGCTTAATAGAGAAAATATCTCCCAGAGCTGCCGAGGATGCATGATAGAAGGGGATCGAAGAAACTTGAGGCTCTTTTCTCAAGACATAAAGCAAATTTTAGCACAAAAAAATATTCACATCACTCACTTCCACCCCCAGATTCCGCATGGGAGACCCCTGACTCATTTTTGAGAGATGCCGCCCAGCCATTTGCGGTGGACTAAGTTGGTCCATAAATACATTTCAAGTTGTATCTGCTTGTCTGTGCTCTTTCTACATGGCCTAAAATCTCCTTGGAGCTAGAGTCTCAGGATTTCCTGATAGCTGGAGAAACCCTGCACCCAGCCAGGAGAATGTCCCTTTCCAGGCTAACCAACATCCCTGCCTCTCAGGTCTGCACTCAGATGAGCACAGATTTGGTGCCAGTCTGTGGACAGTGGCTTTACCCAGGCATGGAGAAGGGAGGAGGTGACCCTGGATGTCAGTTAATGCCACCCGATAGCAGCCATCTCTTTAGCCACGATCCGGGTGGATGAGAAACTGGGACAGGCAAGTCATTCCCTGTCCATTCCTCACAGTCCAGTCCTGTTTTCTCCCTTGTTTGTAGTGCCCCCCACAAGATTTAGATAAGCCAAACTGTGCCCCCTCATCCTCCCCTCCCGCTTGGACTTCTCCCTCCAGCTGAGCCTCCAAGAGGCCGACTGACTGCTGGGGGTAGCAGACTTCCCTCTCTCCCAGCACTGGAAGGAGAGGAAGAGTCCAGCTGAGACCTCTTCTTCTTAAGTGCTTCCAGCCTCGCCTGTCGGGACGGAGCAGGTCTGCAAACTGGGGTGAATACGGGTCAGAAGGGAAAAGACAGCTTCCATAAACATCAACAAAACCGCCTGGAGCTGGGGCCAGAGCTGGTGCATTGCTGCCTCTAGATCAGCTTTTACCTAAGACTAGCCTTGCAGTGAGTCAGGAATAGATCCTGAATCAAGGATGAGGAGGGAGCATCAGGACTGAGTCTCACACCAGGCTGGGCCAGCCTGACTTATGACTGCCTCTGCTGGGTTCTCCTTGCCAGGGGCCCAATGCTGTGTGACCTCCTCCTGTGCCCTCAGCCCCATTCCCTGGAATTAGGCCTTCTCCAACTCTTGCCCCTCTTCGAGAAGGATCTTCCTGATGATGGCCAGGGTTTTGCATGCTGCCAGTGACTACTTTGGGATGGCAACTGTACACTTTCTCTTTGTTCCTTCTGTCTAGGCATCCCCCCACCTGCCCACACCTAGACAGTTTTGACAATTACTTAGACTGGACCTGAGTTTCCACTTGATATCAGGAGGCATAGAGCAGAGGAAAGAACTATAGAGTCAGGGTTTGACTTGTCAAAGTCCTGGCTCTACACTTACTATCTATGTGACCTTGGGCAGGTCATTAACCTCATAGGGCCCTACCTGCCTCAGCAGCAAATGGCAGAACAGAAACTCTCATGGTGGTTTCCATGTAAAAAGAGTTCTATGCTGACTAGCTCTGTTGGCCCTCCCAGCCCTTCTCTGACAGGTTGGAGGAAAGAATTCCCCTTCACCTCTCCCTGTCATTTTCCCAATATCCCAATATCCCAATATCCTGATATCCCAGCCAGCTGCCTGTTCTGGCCTGGCCTTCTGCTCCTCTGCTCTCAGCAAACCACCCTGCAGTGTTGGGACAACTCCCTTTATCTACAGAGCCCTCCTAACCCCATCTCAGCAGGATCGAATGTGTCCAGCTTCTGCTTCTCTCCCAGCTGAATAGGATCGCAGTAGAAATCCTTGCCCAGTCTTGGGCCTCTTTGGACCACCTTCACTGCACTGTCTGCTCAATGCTGGGGCAGCCCTAGCCGTTGGCTCCCCAGGGGCAGAGGCCAGGGCACACAACCTGCTTCTCAGGAGCACTTGTATGTGTGTTTCATACCCAGTTGTTTGCTGGATTGAATATAGTTAGGAGGCATCCGATGAAGTCAACATTGGACTGGGGGTCAGGAGAGCCTCAGCTTCACACTCTAACTTCACACAAGTTACCCAAACACCAGCATAAAAACACCCTCGAAACTGTTCTTCTCATTGTGTCTTCTACCTTAGAGAAGGTAGGAGGCACCAACTTCCACTCATTGCCAAAGCCGGAAGCCCAGGCTTCACCTCCAACCACTGCCTCTCCTCAACTTCTCCATCCAGCCACTCTCTCCATCCAGCCAATCTCTCCATCCAGCCAGTCTCTATATCCAGCCACTCTCTCCATCCAGCCAATCTCTCCATCCAACCAGTCTCTATATCCAGCCACTCTCTACCTCCTATTGGTCCTGCCTCCTCCAAATCTTGGGTTTGTTCACCTGTCTTTACACCCACTGTTCCATCTTGGTTCAGGCCAACATCATCTCTTGTAGTCTTTTTAAAAACAAATATGATCACTACACTCCAATACAAAACATCTTTCAATGCCTTGCCATGGCTCTGTGGTCAAAAATAAGCCCTTAATACAACTTCCAAGCCTTTGCATATTTAGCCACTCCCTGCCTCTCCAGCTCCACTTCACGTGTCGTATGCAGACTCCAGAATGCATTTCAGCTCAGTGCTCAGAGCAGATGTCTTGTGCCATCTTGTGCCACTGCTTATACGATCTCACACCACGA
This sequence comes from Phoca vitulina, assembly GCF_004348235.1. Classification (NCBI taxonomy): domain Eukaryota; kingdom Metazoa; phylum Chordata; class Mammalia; order Carnivora; family Phocidae; genus Phoca; species Phoca vitulina. The sequence goes on along the minus strand of NW_022589751.1, from coordinate 2,114,052 downwards.
CGTCCTTCTCACAGCCTGAGTAACTCCTACCCATCCCATGGGCCTCAACTCCAATATCATCCCTTCCAGGAATCCTTTCCCACATCTTCCCAATTTGGTTTAGGTGACTGCCCTCCCAACCCAAATGCTCCTTCCTTCATTACTTCTTATAATAATTGGCATCCTGCATGGAAACTGCTGGCTTTCTCATGTGTGTTCAACACTAGCCTGAGAGCCTTCAGATGGCAGGGATGTTGTCTCTCCTTTTCATGTGGTGTCCCCTCATCCCTAGCACAGAGCTAGGGATGGGCACAGCACAGAGCAAGCAGATACTCAGTATTTCTCTAATGGATACATTCTCCTTCTCTAGAATTAAATTTGCCAAAGGGGTAGTTAAGACCATTACAGATTAAAGGAGACCGAGAAGATACGACATCTGCATCCGACGTATGAAGGTGGTTTGGAACCTGGACCAGAAAAGGGGTATTTGTGGGACAACTGGTGAAATCTGCATAAGGCCTATAGATTAGATTAGTGTCACATCAAGTTAACCTCCTGATTTTGATCATTATACTCATGTTACATAAGATACTAACATCTGAGAAATTTGGGTATACAGGATTCTTTGTAGGCTTTCTGTGCCATTCTTTGTTAAGTACAAAATTACATTAAAATAGAAGTTTTAAAATGTAAGCAAAACAAAGGTGTAGGTTAACTGGAAAGACCCTTGGAACTTAATTTTCTTAGTAAATTCAACACCAGTTTTCCTTTCCTTCTGCTTTTCTCTATTCTATAACAGGTAGAATCTGCAGGTTAAGGCATGGGGAAGGATTCTTATTCCTGCATGTCTGCATGGAGAGGCTGTGAGTACTTAAGATGATGTGGTGTGAGTGTCAGCCTCCAAAGCCCTGCTCGGTGCCATCAAACTAGTCTGCCAGTTGACAGATGAGCTACCCATCAATGAAGGTGGGCAAGTGCCAACTCAAGCCCACTGGACAGGGGGCAGGGCAAATGACTCCCCCAGACTCAGCTAAACATTGGAGCTTGCTTCCCATGGAGCCATCTTAGCTTTTAACCTTCTGAGAAGGACGGCACCTGAAACATTCATGGGAATGGATTTCACAAACAGGGAAGAACACCAGGAAAGAGAAAGCCCCACACAGCATGTCTACAGCCCAACCCCGACCCAGAGCTCCAGCCCCTGCCTTTCATCCTCTGGCCAACGTGGGTCACCCTCGGCCTTGTCTTTAAGGCACAGATGGGACTGTCTGACTTGGGGTTGGAGCCTTCCTTTCAGATGTTAGGAGTGCGGGAGGGGTGGCAGGTGAAACTTCAGGCTCAAGACTTAAAGCTGAGAAAACATCCCCTGCAGCCCTCGGTCAGGCCCAGCGCCCTCCTCGAGCACAGCGAGGTCCTGCTGCTCTCCTCCATGCCTCGTGAGCCCCAGGAAAGACGCTATTGCCATTTCTTCAGCAGCCATAGAAGCACTCAGGCTCAGAGGCAAGAGACCCAGGGCTCGCCCACCCAGGCCCCAGAGAAGGGGTACCAGCCTTGGCTTGGGCATTCCAGGTGACATGGTGACCGCTTGCCCCTGCGGCTGCCCCGAGGTGGTTAACATAGAATGAAATGCAATCTGTCCCCTGCAACTTCCACATCCAGATCAAAGTTCTACCCTATGGTGATTACACAGAATCGGTTTGTTTTCTCTACTACACTGTACTTCTTTAAACATCCGGAGACAGCAATCTTTTTCCGTCCGAGTCTTCTTTTTTTTTTTTTTTCCATAAGCAGCTCTTTGGGATTAGACAGTTCTTCCACTCGCCTCCATACAGCATGGTTTCTAGATTCCTCAAGATGTTAATCACTATCTCCTATATCCACTTTCAAGGTTCTTTCTATGATGCAATGACAGTTAAAATGGGAAGTTCTGTAGCCCACCCAGAGGCCAGTGGAACTGGCTCCTCTGATCCACATTCCGTCCCACCATTAACGGAGGCCAAGATGGCCTTTTCAGCAATGGATGGTGATGTTGGCTCCCACTGAAGTTACCAGCCACCCAAACTCCAAGACATTCACTGATACTTGCACCATTGACTTCTGGATGAAAAATATCATATGTTAATCACTGTTCATTTCATTTCTGCAGTTAAGGCCAATTTCATGCCTGCTGCTGGGCTTCCCCAAGGCCCTGGAAGGCCCTCCTAAAGAAAAGTGCCAGGGTGGGTCCAGGCACGTTGCCTGAGATGGGAGAACACACAAGAAGGCAAAGCATCAGCATGGCCCCGCTCAGCAGATGAGGCCTCACGTTTTCCTAGTGAAGTGGAGCAGAGGAGACCCCGATGCATTGGAACATGGAGATGAGGCAACAGGAAGCCAATGTGTTCCAGAGACATGTGAATGGATGTGAGGGATTCTGGAGGTGAATGAGGGGCAGCGCTGGATGTGTGGCCCTTTGGAAGCCACATGGGAACCCGCAGAACTGTGCGCGCGGAGGAGGGGCCTTGGTGACTCAGACATCCTTCCCCACCTTCATCCAAGTAGCGAAGACAAAAGCATCACTCGGGCTTGGCCACTTCTCAAAGAAAGAAAGAGAAAGAGATTGAATGCACATCTCACAAAGGATCTGATTTACTGCTCCTGAAAGAAACACAGAACCTTTTTCATCTTGATAATATCCAGACTCCCAGAGGGGCATCAATTCACTTTCACAGAAAATAATAACATCTTCTCCACTCTGGAACAGCAAGCCACAGTCTGAGGGAAGAAACTCCACTTAGCAAAGCAGCACCAAGAAACGTCTGCCTGCAAAGACAGAGAATGCATTAAATGGATCCCTTACAAACACATCTCCACCAGGGAGAGTTCTGCTGTGGTGAGCTGTCAAAAAGAAAGCCCATGTGTTGGATTTTCTTTCATCACATAAAAGAAGTCAGTGAAATGGAGCACTAGGATTTTACTAGCAAATGCACCAGCAGCAACGAACACAAGGTAACCTCGACCTCTCACAGGATTCTGCAAATTTCAAAGTGTCTGTGCCAATGAGTCGGGTCAGCTATGGCCAAGTTGTTCCATAGTTAAACCATCCACGGGTTGGATCATGGCTAGTCTAAGGTTCACTGAAGGCAGCTTCTGGGGGGTAACAACAATGGGGAGGCTTCGTGTACAGCCTGTGGTCCCGGGAAGTGTGTGCAGCCTCTCAGCATGCACAGTCTCATCTCGTGATGGCCCAGAGGCAGGGTCTCTGGCCGATGGGCCGCATCACTTCCGGTTTGAGGTTGTGGCAATCTGTTGTTTCATTTAAATTGCCCGTTTCCTCTCTTCTCCATTTTAGGTTTTGTTGTTTTCAGGAGTATTCAAAGCATCTTGAAACCATACATCTCAATGCTTTGAGATTAATTATTCTTTAACAGGAAATTTTGCAGGATACTTCATATAAAAAGATATATATTAATTAAAAATGGGCAGCCTAGGGCACCTGGGTGGCTCAGTCGATTAAGGGTCTGACTCTTGGTTTCAGCTCAGGTCATGATCTCAGGGTCATGAGATCGAGCTCCAGGTGTGGCTCTGTGCTCAGCGAGGAATCTGCTTGAGTTTCTCTCTCTCCCTGAAAGAGTTTGAAATATTATGAGTGTTACAAATATGTGACACAGAGACAGGAAGTGAGCAAATGCTGTGGGAAAAATGGTGCCGATAAATTTGCTTTAGGGCAGGGTTGCCACAAACCTTCAGTTTGTAAAAAATGAGGTATGCTTATAAGTGAATGGAATTGAGGTTATGTAACAAAACCTATAAGGTATAACCAAAGAAGCACTCTGATGAACATTTATAGCCTTAAATGCATTTCCCTTAAAAAAATCTGAAAATATTGAAACATTCGATTTCAGTAGATCTTCAAAGTAAAAAGCTGAGGAAGGAGTTTATAACAATAATACAGAAGTTAATGAACTGAGAATGAAATATAATAAGAATATAATAAAATAATGAGTCCACTCTGAGCTGGAGGTCTTGCCTACCTGATGCCTCAGACAGTCTTCTCTGAGTGGAGTTCTCAGACCTCTCCCCCACATCGTGATGCCTGGGTGGCATTCGGTGACCTCACAACCTCAGAAGGAGCTCACTCCCTCCTTGCCCAGCTCTCCTTTAAAAGTTCTTTCTCTAAATGAGCCAAACTCTACAGTTGTTGTGCTTAGACAAGTGAGGAGAGAAAATAGAAGTGTGGAGGCAGAAGTTATCTCTCTCTCTCTCCTTGGTAAGACTATGCCATGGAGGTCTCTCTCTGCACCCACCGCAGAATGATTGGAGGGGAGGAGGCAGGTCCTGAGACTTCCCCAGGAATTTCTTCATGCCTGATCTCCTCCCCTGGCACAAGTCTGTGACAGCCATCCCCGGGCCAAGCCCCTAACACACCCCACCCCCTGCCGGCCCCTTCTGGAGGAAGCACCTGTGCTGAGCGCTGAGTTCCAGGAGAGGATCCAGCCCCCTCCTCTGAGAGGAGAAGAAAGGAGATGTGCAGGAATGGACAAAGACCTAAGCCTGCATCTCCAGGAGACCGGGTCCCCAGGGGAAAGAGGAAACTGGCCAGACTTGGATCATTAGGAAGAAGGATAACAAAAAAACAAACAAAACCTTCCTCTATTGGAATATCCAGTTTTTCTTTTATGTGAATTAAAAAAAAAAAAAAAAAAAGAACAAGAAAGAAAAGAAAAAGAACAAGCTCAATAAATCCATCCCCTTCCAAAGGCAGCAAAACCATAAATATAAATGTTGACTGTTTTCTTTTAACTGCTGTGTAGCCAGTTTAAAACTGTATACATCACAGCATTCCAGATGCAAAAAGAATGACTGACCATCGTGTGCACCCTTTCGTTGATACCTGAAGCCTGAGTGGGAGAGGGGCAGAAGAAGGTCTGACCCAAGGTGATGCCACAGCGGTGAGCAGTAGGCACCAAATGCAGCCACTTCGAGCTGCTTGTGCAAACGTGGCACATCTCGTTTCCAGGCGGACTCGTGTCCTCCCACGCGTGTGCAGGGGCAGAGCCCACGGAGTTCACATGGAAGTCCTCTCCAGGGGCTGTGCTTTGCAAGAGCAATGGCCTCTGGCACCTCCCTCATTCTCCCTTAGGTCCGCCAGCCTGACAGGACATGGCTCTCTGGCCAGAGGCCACCAGGGGTCGGGGAAGGCTGCCTAGGAAGCGCCCATCAGCACAACCAGGAAGCGGTCTGTTAGCACAAGAACAAGATAAGGCAAGTAGAAGCCCCAAGGGAGCCCCATCATGATGAGACAGTGTCAGCTCAGACTTGGGGGATCCTCCAGGCATGAGGAACAGAGGAGCATGATGCCCTCCCCCGCCAGCACTCAGGCTCTCTCCGTGCTGCCCAGCCCAGGTGCCAACCTCCTTGTCGCCAAATGATTCTTTTACAACGAAGCAAGTAGAACCTTCTAGGTGTAGTCAAATGAATTTCCAGTTCCATCACTGACCAGCCTGGGCAAGTCCAACTCCCATTTTTCGTCTCATTTAGCAAATGAGATTATTACTAAATGCACCCTTATCTGATGGCAGGAGTTGCCGAACATACCGATGATAAAGCATGAAACAGTGTCCCTTTGCAATTGCAGTATATCTTACATGTATATAAAAATATCTCGGCGAAATGGGTGAGTGTTAATATTGAAAATTCCTTACAGGGCTACCCTGAGAAGGACTTATAGACCAGGGAATATCACTGCCCACAGATGCCAGATACTCTGCCTCCGGGGTTTTAATAAAGCAGAGCAAAATTTGTGTTAAAAAAAAAAAAATTGAAAATTCTTTTTTTTTTTAAAGATTTTATTTATTTGACACAGGGAGAGAGACAGCTAGAGAGGGAACACAAGTAGGGGGAGTGGGAGAGGGAGAAGCAGGCTCCTGGCTGAGCAGGGAGCCTGATGTGGGGCTCGATCCCAGGACCCTGGGATCATGACCTGAGCCGAAGGCAGACGCTTAACGACTGAGCCATCCAGGCGCCCCTAATATTGAAAATTCTAAATTATTGACAGTGGTTCTGAGAGGAAAGTCAGATGAAGAGGATGGATGAAAATCGGGTTGCCCCCCAGCTCCAGGGACATGGGCCTGCAGGTGCCCCTAGCCGTTGGGCTTCCTTAACCATCTCGATCTTCCAGCTCCTCAGAGCACATACCCTGAGTCACCGCTCCCCTTCAAGAGAAGCAGCTTTAGAGGATGGCAAGCAACAGTAGAAGCACGTGGGGGAAACATGGATTCTGTAGGTGTCCCTGCAAGTGTGTGCCCTGTGGAGTATTCTGGGGGTAAATAGTAGCACTGGGGACATAGGTTAATTCTGTACCTTCCACTGTAAGGTGTGAAAATGTAGCTGTTAACACAGTTGTATGCAAGTTAAGACTGGATTCCATATGAATCACACACTGCTCAAAAGTTTTGAAATCTAAAACTCTAAAAGATAAGGTCTCAGCCCACTTTTATATTTTTAATGAAATTCTTAACCCCACACCTGTTTACAGAGACTGCTGTTAATTCTACTTTCAGGTAACTTTTTAAATTGATTCCTATTTGTCTCTATCTCTGTGAATTTTTAGAATGGAGATCATAGCATTTTAAAATCGGGACAAGACGTTTCCTAAAGGATATGAAAAAATACTCTTCACCACTGGCTTGGTTGACCCAGTATCTCTGAGTACCGAAGATGTATGAATTCAGATATTGCCTGGATAGATGTAAATTTTAGTTTTGTGTGCCTTTGTTTATATACACATTTACTGTGGTTTACAGTGTTGTTTCTTTTCCTTAGCTTTCAACTAGTTCACACTACTTCATAGTGCTTTCCATCACATAAACTACTTGCAAATCATTAAAATAGGGTAATAGCTGTGATAATAGTGTTTCTTGCCTTCTGCAAAATGATTTGATCAGCCACCTTCAAAACCCAGTATTTTCACAAGCTCCATCATTAAAAGCAGTGTAATTCTAGTTGACACGATTTGAGAGGTTCAGGAGAAAGGTTTACAAGTTCTGAAACTGTATGATTGTGACTCAGTGTGGCCTTTCAGTCTTATTAGCCGTGTGATCAAAGTTTGTAAGGCTTTATTGCTAAATAAATGTTGACCAGAGTACACTGAGAATAGCTAATATAAAGGGAACTCTTTCAAAGTATCCTGTGTTCATTTTACTTAGAGTACATTGTTCGGATCATTTTAAACCTGTGTAAAAGTTGGTGAAGCTTCAAAAAATCTCCAAGAAAGCACGAAAAAATAGAGATTAACAAATATAAATTCCTTAATGCAAAATTAATAGGGAATTAAAGGTTTTCTATAAATCTTTTTTATTTTTGCTATAAATATAAGAGTTCAGAAAACAGTGTATCTTCAACTAAGGTCTAAATTCTCAAAGCTACATGTTGATGCTTCTGATCATTTCCATCACTGTTCTTCTTTTGAAATGCAAATTAGTGCTTCTTAACAACAACAAAAGAGGGGAAAAAAAGAAAGAAAGAAAAAGAACCAGCTCCTGGAATATGGTTCTGTGCCTCTGCGTGAAGTGATTGAGATTTTGTTAGAACCACTTTTCCACTCCAGAACCCTGCAACCATCCCCGTCCTGCACCTCCACACCACACCTGGATAAAATGTGTGAAGGGAATCTAGGGAGTCTATTGCAGATACAGTTTGGAACCGACTAATTTTTGTCCTCATAATTTAGAACATTAAGTAACTAACGCATTTAATACCACTGATTGGTTCTTCAGGGCTTTGACCACACTTTTAAATAGAATCCAAAATAATCAAAGTAGAGTAAACAAATTTATCCAAAGTAAACTTTGTTGCAGGAGCGTCCCCAGCCCAAATAGATTTTAGGGCAGGAAAGAGAAAGACTTTTGAGTGATTTCACGCAGAATTATTTTTGGAAAAGCCTCACTGGAGTATGTAAATTCTTCTTCAGCATGCATTTTAAGTGGGGGAAGGAGGATTCAATTCCATTTCAGTTTTAAATATTTGGGGGTCAAGGTGATGTGATAGTTCTACAGTTTTTGATATACAAGTTGTCTCTGGAATTGTTTTCATTATCAAGTGTCAAGATTCACATCAGAATGGCCAGCTTGACATGGGTTTCTCTCTTCCCTGATGCTGCTCCTTCCCTGAACGCAGGATTGGTTGCCACACTGAGATGAGAACCCTCAGGGTGAACGAAGTCAGCGTGACTTTAAAAGTGATCAACATGTTTTCCATGGTGAGGCCTTCACTATTTGACTGAATGCAGAGTATGTTGAAGTGGCAACTCGGTGATAAGTTTTTCATCACTAGCCTTGTTCACACTTTTGTACACCACTGCTTGCACTAATGTTTTAGTGTGAATTTTAACAATAGTTTCACAGTGTCTACAGACATAATTTTAAAAAATTAAGCATAATTTATATAAAGATGTTTCTGTATAACTTAATGTACTTTACAAAGAACAGCTACAATAGATGGTTGAATGTTCTGGAATTGTGTTTGCATGTTGTTTTGATTATGTTCTATTATCATTCATCCCCCTATGAATTTGAGTGTGGTCTTTGGAAAAAAAAAAAAAAGAGGATGGACGGAAATCAGAGCTCAGGTTCCATAATCAGACCAACAAAGGCCACGGTCCCTCTGGAAGAAGAGAGGGCTGGCTGCCGTGACCTTGGGGCCTTTGTGCTATGATCCTGTGGTCCCTGACCATGACCCTACAGCCCCACCTGCTCCACAGCCTTGCAGACAACACCAAGGGGGGTTTGAGCCTCACTGAATATCTGTTCTTTCTCCGCTCACTGTCTCCACAGGAGGGACAGACTCACTTCAGCTGCAAAATCCTCTTCCTCCGTGAGCTACATACTAAGAGATGGAGTCCAGCTAGATAAACAAAACAAGTCCCTGTGGCGGAGACCCTTGCCGCCTTCCACAGCCAAGAGAAGCTTCCCACCAATAGATGGCCAGACCGAGCAGCTGAGGGGCCGCCTCATGTTTCAGGCTTTGGGGGAGGAAGGCCGTGGGGGCAAAGGATGCTCAGCCCTGTAACATATCCCAAATCACCATTCCGCACTGTGCTAGAACTGTGGGAGGCCTGGGGATTCTCTCAGGCAGAGGAGAAGCTTTGTTCATGGATCCTGGAGAACAGTGGAGGGGGAGGGAGAGGACCCATGTGGAGACCCTAAGAGGCTCCCCGGAGGGGCTCCAGGGAGGCCAGCGCCTGGCTCTGTTATTAATGTGCACACAGAGCCGCGGCGGCCAGACAGGCCTGTCTCAGAGGAGAGCGATGGCCCCGCAAGGGAGGCAACACAGGTTTCTCTCGGCTCCCAGCTGTCTGCCGAGGGAGAGGAGCTGTGAAGGAAAGGTCAAGGTGATCTTTTGAAATAGAGAGATGGCCGATAGCTTTGCCAAGATGCTGTGTCATTGTCTCCTGAGACATCTGGACTGTAGGGACAGATGGCAAGACAGTCCTGCCCTGGTCTGCAAAGGGGACATGCCCCCTGTCCAGGGGCCGAACATGATGGTGTTAAGCCACAGACCTACGGGGAAGGAGGAAATCTCCAGGTTTTGTGAGGAGCGAGAGAAACCAAAAACCTCAGTCCATCCCACCGCCCCCAGAACCCCGATTGCTACTATTAAGAAGAGGGGGCCGAAGTAAAAAGGGAGCCTGGGGTGGGGGGGTGCAGCAAAACAGTAAGGCTCTGACCAGAGCAAGGAGAGCAGCTTACAAACCTCTCGCCCGTGTGTCATTGCAGGGTCACTCCCGCCCCGCCCACCGGGCTGCCGCCCACGCGGCCGACGTTCAGCTTTTCTCGCGAGCCGCCCTCCGCCAGACCTTCGCTGGGTGTTCAGACCCGGCCAGGCCCGGGCTCACGTGCTTCAGCACGGTCTGCACTTGGCACGCGCCCGTTGTCCACGGACGTCACTCCCCCCCGGGGCAGCTTCCGCCAGACGGTGGCTTCCCGCGGCCGTCCCTAGCACAGTGCCTGGGACACCGGCTGACTGCATTCATCTACATAAGCCTCACACAAGACAAAATAGCATTCCCATTTTTGGACAAATAAACTGAGGCTTCAATTTTTTTTTTTTTCCTAATCTTAAGCGTAAGCTTCTGCTTCTAAGTCCCTTTCACCTGCCACATTCCCAAAGTCAGGTCACGTCCTAAAGTTGAGAAGAACTGACGTGGCCCACAGCGAGAGTTCCCAGGAAGGTCTGCTGGGGCTGCAGGGGAAGGAAGAGGACAAAAGGAATCAATGCCAAGCTGTGAGTACTACGGAGGGGGTGTCTGCGGCCCCAGTTCCCCTGGTCTGTCCTAGAGAAGCCGTTGCCTGCCCCTGGGAATGTAAGCTGAGAGCCACGAGGTTTTGCTGCACTTGGGAAGCATCAGTAAGAACTGCTAATATCCACATTTACTATGTGCCTCGCACCCTTCCCAGTACTTTACAGATGGCGGTAGCTGCCCCCAGGAGGCCTCCGCCCTCCGGTCCTCAGGCTGTGAGACAGTGTGGGGCTTCTGGGCCATATTACAAAAGGTATTGCAACTTTTCCCCCACCCCATTCTTTTGGGTTGCCGCCCTGGGAGAAGCAGCTGCTCTGCTGGACACTCAAGCAGCCCACAGAGAGCCCCTGAACCACTTGCGGCCGTGAGAATGAGCCGCCATGGAAGAAGATCCCTCGGTCAAGCCTTCCGATGGTTTGCAGGGTAATGATTGCAACTTCCCGAGACATACCAGGAAGAACTGCACACCCAAGTCTTGCTCAAGCTTCTGGCCAACAGCAACCAAACAGATCGTGAACTATTGTTGATGTTTCTAAGCCTTTAAATTTGGGGAGATTTGTTTTACAGCCATAAATAACTAGCACACATTAATACTGATTTGATTACTGCAAAAAAAAAAAAAAAAAGTAAGGAGTAAGTATACTATTATCTTTACGTAATAAATGTGGAATAGCAGCAGAAAGCCAGTATACTTTTGGCGGAGCCATGTGGTTTGTGTCTCGGGGCACTATCCAACACAGTAGCTGAGTTTAATTAAAAAAATTTTTAATGAAAAGTTTTGTTTTTCAGTTGCATTAGTTATATTTCAAGGGGTCAGTGTGGCAAGTGGCTACCATATTGGAAAGAAGGAATAGAGAGCATTTGTGTCATTGCAGAGAGTGTGTTTGGACATTGCTAGTATAGTGTGTGTGCTAATAATCACACGATATTTGCCAGCTACAAATAAATTGGGGGATCCCTGCTTGTGTTCAGTAAGGGGTTTACTACCTTATTAGCAGCTTCTGCAGTATAAGTGATTGATACAGACTGAGGACTCTGGGCTCTAAAGATTCGTTCCCTACTCTGGATATACCGGTTTGGAAAGGATGCACCCCTCATGGAGCCCCTCCACCTCCTTCCCACCCTTCCTCGAGACCCCCTGGCATCCTCCTTGTCACTCAGCACACTGACATTCAGTATGCCAGCGGATCTTTCTTTGTTGGTCTGGGGTCCTCTTCTCTCCAGCTCATCACTGCTTGGTGTTCTGTCCATTGATCACCAATGTACTACATGGAGCAGAGCCCACGCCCCATGCTGGGTCATGGACACAGCAAGGGAAATAAGATTCAGCCTCTTTCTTCATGGACCTCACAGTCCATTGGGAGGTTCACTGCAAGGTGGTGCTGGGCCCTGTAATAGAAGAACCTCTGAGGAGCTATGGAAAGACAGAGACTAGAACAAGAAACATGTATTTGCCTGGAGGGGTTTGAAAAGGACACACAGAAAGATGGCATTTAAACTGTTCTAGGCAGACAAAGAGGCCCTGGCAAACAGTGAAGAAAGGCAGGAGCATTCCAGATGCAGGCATTGACTTCAGGAAGCACAGTTTGCTCCAGGAACAGCAAAGTCTGAGGAAGCCACAATAATAAGGTGAAAAAGGAGACTCATGCCAAGCTATGCAGGGCCCCCAGTGCATGCAAAGAAATGTGGACTCTGTGTAGGAAATAGGACAAATGCCATGCCTTGGCATTTGCATTTATAATCTGGGGGCTGTGTTCCAGATGCAAAGGTAACTGATGTACATGGGAGGGGGATTGGGGTGGCTGACACCATTTTGGATGTGATTCCAAACCTCCCCACTGACTCTCAGCTGGGCTCAGGTGAATGGTGGAGAAAAATATGTAGGAATATAGCAGAGACTGAGGGCCCAGATACAAAGAGATTCTAGCCTCTAGAAGGGCGATAGATCAATTCACGGAAAATCAACTTGCCAAAAGCCAATTCACAATGCCCGTCATATGAAGCCTAGGCCAAGGCAATGCCAAATACAGGGTCAGGACACAGATCCACAAAGGGGATATGGCAGTAAACTGCATTTAAGGGAAGGCCCACCCCTTTACATAGAAGATGGTTTATGCAAACGCAGAGGGAATTCAGCCTGGGAGCCTAATCCTCAATCAGGGAGGAGGTCAATCTGTGATTTGGAATTCAGTCACTTGATTCCTAGTGAACGAGCCACTGGCAAATTGCTTCTCAGTGAATTGCTCTGCCTCCCAGGAAAAGGCCCCAAGCAGAGGTCTACACCTTTGGCTTCCAGAGCATACACTCTGGTCACCTACCCAAGTGTAAGTAAAAAGTTTAATGAAAACTGAACTTCCTCAACTCTCGGCAGCCCCTCTCTTTCCTCACCTCACAGCTCAGATCCTCAGAACAGAAGGCTGATGTTTTCCATAGGTTGTTTCAAACCCTTTCCAGTCCTTTTCCATCTTCACCAAAATGTCCTTCCTTTCCTTCTCTTTCTCTCTCATTCTCTGGCTCTCGCCCTCACTCTCTTGCTCGCTCTTGCTCCTTTTTCCTATAAACAATGATATAAATTACCACTTAGCTTGAGCTGTTCAGCGTATTCTTGGTCTTTATGGAGACAGCATGCTCCATAATGGATCACTTTTGTGGAAAAGCGCAATTCCAGTAATTAGGGGCACTTTGATGGAGAGCCCAAGCTCCATAACTCAGGAGATCATAAGCATTTCTACTCTGGTGAAGTCCAGTTTAATGCAAAAGAAACATGTGTTTCCTGTCCCTTATTCTAAATCGATTGGGCCATTTGTCTAATTTAAACACTCTGTAAATTACATATATCCTCCAAAGATAGGGACGAGGTCGAGATATTTGATATATGCTTTTTCATATGGCTTGAATCCATCACTGTCTTCCACAAGGCCCCTTAGCTTTCTCCTGAGTGGATGGAGGCCCCATAACTCTCTGATCTACTTCATTTTCTCTGACACCCCTTAGCATCCCTGTTCAGATAGTTTGGTCAAAGAATTATGGCTGACTTTCAGAAGGCATGGCTTGAAGGCTAAAGTAGCGCTGCATCCCTGGCAAGCTCATGTTCTGTTGGCACACCCATCAAATTCTCTTCAACTTCTCTTCCCACTTTGTCCATTAATATAATATGAGACTCGAACAAGGGGAAAATTCAAGGAAGGTAGACTGGGTATGGATGTTTGTGGCACACAATTATGCACCATTTTTGGCTGAGTTAGCACAGCTGAATTTTAGAAAAAGACTTGTTCCAATCATTCAGTTTCTCTGGTACATGAGGCTTCAAGAAGAACAAAAATCGGGGTGCCTAAGTGGTGCAGTCATTTAAGCATCTGACTCTTGGATTCAGCTCAGGTTGTGATCTCAGGGTCATGGGATTGATCCCCACATTGTGCTCCATGCTCAGTGGGTAGTTTGCTTGAGACTCCCTCTCCCTCTCACTCTCCCTCTGCTCACACTCACACGCACTCTCTCTCTCTCTCAAATAAATAAGTAAATCTTTAAAAAAAAAAAAAAAAGGAGCAAAGATCTCTCTTTGGAATTTAGCATCTCCAACTGCAGATATCCTTGACTTCTCAAATCTTGTTTGGGAATTGTAATCCAACTACCAATTAAACTTTCTTTCATTTTAAATCAATGAGATTTCATTTTGTTTTTAAAAGCTGGTCTTTGTTCTCATGCCCATCTGTTAAATCACATGTTGAAAGAATATATGAACTGGAAGGGAAATAAGAGCTCAGTGAATTCAAGCCCCTTATTTTATAAATAGGCTGAAATCAGGCAAGGGATAGCAACTGGATATGAGATTCATAGAAAAAGATTCTAATGGCTAATAAACATATGAAAGTTGCATTACTTGAGTAAATTTTAATACAAATTATGATGTGGAGGAAGAGACCAAGATAAGAATTAATTACCATTGAGACAAAGAAGCATGCACTGATGTGAAGAAAATTGGTGTCTTCATTATTAAGCCTTCCCATTCAGAGACATGATTTATTTCTCCATTTATTCAGGTCTTGTTGTATCCTTCAGTGCATATAATTGCTTCATTTATATAGATGTTAAATATATGCATATTTTTTTGTTAAATTTGTTTTTTTTTTCAATTCTCTTTCAGGGTTTTCTCATTTCCAGGTCCCCTCTTCCTGAGTCTTTTGTTGCCCTCGTAATAACACATTCTGTTATTATGTCACATTAAATAAGAAATAAACAAGAACTCTAGCAAAGGTTCAAACAATATTCTCTGAGGACAGTAGGGGAAGATAAAAATCCTACAGAAAGGAGTGTTGAAATTGGTCTTTGAAGAGTGGGACAGTTTTTGACACATGGCGGCATTTTATATGAGATGAGATGAGAAAGGAGATCATGGTGATTGATGCATGAAGGGATTAGGATAGGTCCTAGTGCAGAATTCACTGAGACCTGGGCAGCAGAGCACAGAGGTGCCCTCACCCCAGTGAGGGAACATTCCAGAATGGATCAGAGCTTTGGCTACTTTCAGCACACACTACCTCTCTCTTTCTTTTCAATTCCCTGCACCCTAAGCCCAGAGCCCTTGAGTTTCTCCTTTTTCCACACACTCCTCCTATCCCCAGGCTGACACTTCAGAACTCTAGGCCTCTTGACGGGAATAAAAGCCTTGAACCAAATAACCCTATGCAGGAAGACCCACTGCTGCCTCATTTCTCTCTTTGGGTCCCACTGACTTTACCTAGGTGAGGGTGGGCTGTACCTTTAACCTTTGCTCTCCTGGACTTGGACAGCTCTTGTCACTGCACTTTGGTAACTAAATTCTTACTCTGTTTCTTCCAGTTCACTCTGACCACTTGATATGGCTTTGGGCTCTACTAACTAACTCTCCAACCTGTCCATGGTTTTCCTGGCTGTCACATCTCGTGCTGATTGAGAGATCTCATCCAGGTCTTCCCACCTGTGAAGACAGATGATGCCTCTACAGATGCATATTCAATACTGTTGTCTTCCAGAAACAGAGATCGGACCTTCACATCCATGTGCATCAATTCCATTTAAACCTGTCATTAGCACCATGAAACCAAACTTTCTCAAAACTTTGCAGCATTAAATGTGACCTGATGGGTGCTTCCTGTGCTTCTTTTCCTTTGCCTCATGGAGAAGGGTCCTTAACAAATTGAGAACTTGAAAAAGGCCCAGCAATTCATGTCTGTGGACACTTAATGGAATAACTCCAATGGCTCAACCAGAAGCAAAGTCCAGAAGAGACCCCCAGTAAGGAAAACCACCTTTAAGTAAGGAGGCTCATCTTGAATTCACCCACTTTGCGGGTTCTCAAGAGGTAGGTTGTGACTAGCACAAGAGAACGAGAACAACTGTTCCAGGAACCTTGCAATCAAAGGCTCCCTCAGCAGAAGGTAGGCCATCTCTGAGAAACAAGGAGACACCTCTCTCAGCTTCTATTTTGATTTTTCATGTGTCTATCTGGAAGACAGAGTTTGGAAAGTTAAAAGCAGCTTTCCTAAACTCCTTAGCAGCTAAGATTCTGGGCAATTTAGTTTCTGCCAACTGGATGAGCTTTCTCAACATTTTAATTCAAAGTAGAATTAAGTAAATTCTGCAAATGGACTAAATATACCAATTAAAAGACAGGGATTAGCACATTTAAAAACATAACCCAGGGCGCCTGGCTGGCTCAGTCCAAACAGCATGCGACTCTTGATCTCGGGCTTGTGAGTTTGAGGCCCATGTTGGGTATAGAGATTACTAAAAAAAATTAAAATAAGTAAAAACATGACCCAAATATATGTTATCTCCAAGAAATTCACTTCAAGTATAATGAGATAGTCAGATTGAAAGTAAAAGAATAAAAAAAGGTATATAATGCAAACATTAATCAAAGAAAGTAGGAATAATGATTAATATCAAATAAAGTAGATTTCAGAGCAAAAAGTATTACCAGAAACAGAACTATTATTAATAATAAGAGTCAATGTACTGTGAAGGCTTAGTAATGCTAAATGTGTATGCATCAAACTACATAGCTGCAAAGTATGTAAAGCGAAAAGTGACAGAACTGAAATGAGAAGTAGAAAAGTAGCAATTATCATTGGAAACGTCAAAATCCCTCTTAACAATCGATAAAATAACTAAGCAGAAAATGGGCAAGAATGCCATCGGACAACAGGAACTTATCAACATTCATAGAGCACTCCACTCAACATCATATGCATTCTTTTCAAGTGCCCACAAAAATATATGCCAAGGTAGACACTATCTTAGGCTCTAAGACTAGCCTCAACAAATCTAAAAGAATTGAAATCACAGAGAGTGTATTCTCTGACCGCAATAAAATCAAACTAAAAATCAATAACAGATGGATAACAGGAAAATCTCCAAACATTTGGAAACTAAACAGCATACTTCTAAATAATGCAAGAGTCAAAGAGGACATCTCAGTGGAAATCACAACTACGTTGAATAAAATTAAAATGAAAATATAACATCAAAATTTGTGTGATACAGCGAAAAGCAGCACTGAGAGGGAAACTTATAGCATTAAATGCACACATTAGAAGAGGGAAAGTCTCAATAATTTAAACAGCCCCCCACAAAAGAATCTGGAAAAAGGAGAGAAAAAATAAATCCAATGCAAGTTCCTGGAAATAATAAAGAGAAGAACAGAAGTCAGTGAAGCTGAAAACAGAAAATAAATGGGGAAATCCAGGAGACAAAGAGCTTTGGAAAGTGTGATGAAACTGACAAACCTCTAGCAAGATGGACAAATTTAAAAGAGAAAAGACACAAATTACCAAAATCAGAAATATAGGAGATATCATTACAAACCCTTCAGACATCAAAAGGATAGTAAGGGAATACTATAAACAGCTCAACACATATAAATTCAAAAACTTAGATTAAATGGACCTATCCCTTGAAAAGGACAAATTACCACAGTTTATCCAATATAAATAAATAGTTTGAATAACCTATAACTATTAAGAAAATTGAATTTGTAATTCAAAAACCCCCAAATAGAAATTTTCAGGCTCAAAGTGTTTCACTGCAAAATTCTACCAAATGTTTAAATTCTATACATCTTTACCAGAAAGTAGAAGAGGAGGAAACACTTCATTGAAATTAAAAACTTCTATTAATAGAATGATAAGGCAAGCTACAGAAATGTAGAAAATATTTGCAAACGATATATTCAATGCAGGACTAATATCTAGAATATATAAAGAAGCCTCAAAACTCAATAGTCAGAACAAAAATAATAATTGAATTAAGAAGGGCACAAAAGACACAAAAAGGAGTTTTAACAAAGAAGATATAAAGATGGCAAACAAACACCTAAAATGATACTCAGCATCATTAGCCTTTAAGCAAATGCCAACTAAAACCACCATGAGATATCACTATACACCCATCAGAATGGATAAAACAAAAAATGGTAACACCCTCAAATGCTAGCATGGATGCGGAAAAACTGGATCACTCACCCTGCTGATGGGAATGTAAAATGACAGAGCCTCTCTGGAAAACAATTTGGCAATTTCTTAAAAAACTAAACGTGCAAGCACCACAGGACCAAGGAATTACGGGAAACCCGGAGTTGAATTAATTAATTAAGGGCTGAAGTGTGAAGCCAGGAAACCTTATGTTCACATAAAAACTTGTTCACAAATATTTGCAGCAGCTTCGTTTGTAACAATTAAAAACTAGAAACAACCCAGATGTTCTTCAACAGGTTGGATAAGGAAAGTATATCCATACCTTGGAATACTACTCATCAATAACAAGAAACTACTGATACAGGCAAAAACCTGAATGAAGCTCCAGAACATTATTCTGAGTGAAAATGCCTATCCCAAAAGACAACACATTTTATGTTCCATTTATGTAACATTATGGACATGGAGACTAGAATAGTGGTTCTCAGGGGTTACAGAGGGGTGGGAGCAGCAGGGTTGTGGGCATGACTACTGAAGGACGACATGAGGGATCCTGGTGGGGATGGAAATGCTCAGTGTCCTGACCGTATCGCTGTCAATATCCTGATTGTGATATTGTACTGGAGTTTCGTGGTATGGACGTACCATAATTTGTTTAGCTATTGAAGGAAACTAAGCAAAGTGTACATGATATATTATTCCTTACAAATTCATGTGAACCTATAATTATTTCAAAATAAAGTTTCTTTTTAAAAAAAAAAGGGGGGGGGGAATAATCCTGTAGGCAAATGGAAACAGAAAAAATAAGAATTAATGAATACACGAAAACTCCATCAATTCTTTCGACTACAAATTGTCTTTCATGAACTCCTCAGAGTCTATCCTGAATAGAAACTTCTAACTCCAACCAAACATCTATGCCTTTTCCTAAGGATGGGATCAAGGTGGGGTTATCATCATCTATCTCAATAAACTGCACATTTCATTCAATTTCCCTCTTCCTTTACCAAGGTTCACATAATTTGTTACCTAAAAAATCCTTTGCCAGTTTAAGGCCTGAAGCAAAGAGGCTTCAGACATAATTATTTCATGATTAATCACTGAAGTAATCTAATTAAACCCCACAAAAACTCAATTAGAAACAAGACTGATTGTTTAGAAAATGTTTGTTGACAACCTCTACCACAATATTATTGCCAAAGTGAAACGGAGAGGGAAAAGTCTCTCGATAACTCGGTTTTCAGACCTAAACTTAATAATAGCCCCTTTGCTTTAGACTATGTCTAAATACCTTGATTCTGGTCTTAGACAAACTGTATGTGTCCCCACGTGGCACAACAAACAGGAAAATGAGCCTCCTCCACCTCTCTCTGCTAATGACAAGATTTACTACTGTGAGCCAGGGGCGACCTTCAGAAACAGCTGACCCTGTGGGCTAATTATGCTTAGAAAGAAAAGTAAAACGTTAACTTGGTTGAAGGGTCACTGTTGCTCTTGGCATGCATTCCACACCATTCTGTTCAATGAATCAGTGGACTCCATTACGTCTATTAGGGTGCATTTTGTAGTCCATATATCCTGTCAATCTCAGGCAGAGACAAAATCAGAAATACTACTAAGGCTAACCGGCTAACAAAACCAATGCTTAAAATTCCAGGTTGATATCATACCTCCTATGCTTTGTGGATCTAAAGCCTTGATCCCTTACCAAGTGTTTTTCCAGCCACTTGAGTTAACTTCCAAATTCTTTCTCCAAGAACCATCTTTAATCCCCCAGTTTCCCCCTGCTGGCCTGCTTTCATGCAGAGGTGGGACAGCTCTCCATTTGGAGATGAATCCATCAAGTTTCACAATTTCCATAACTGAAAATGAGACCAGGCTGAGCCCACTGTGTTCTGATGGCCACCAGGTGATAAGATGTTGCCCTAAGTCTCAGCATCGTACACTCCCCCTGGTCCCCCACCCAGCCACTGCCTTGTCCCCAGTCACCACTGAATATGTCCAATCTCTAAGGCTGGGTTTCTTCTCTGTCTCTAATTTTGTATTCTAGTTCCCATTTGGCAGTGACCCAAGTTTTCCTGGCCATCCAGGCCTCCCTTTCTTCAAGGGCTGAAACCTGACTCTTTTACCACCCAGCTACCGACATCTCAAGATGTTATCACTCACCTGACTTTGAGTTTTGCCAGCTTTCAGAGACCCAAGCTCATGTTTCCAGAATGCTACGAAAGAGAAATTCTTGTTGATTTTTCTGACTCACATAACCAGATCCACCCCAAAAAGAAAGAATATTCCTGATTCAGACTCATCTTGGACCACCCTGGGCAACTGGGATACTCAATTCAATTTAATTCAATAAAAATATCTTGAGTTCTTAGATGTGTCGGGCACTTTTCCAGCTGTTGGAATTATGAAGATTAATAGGACACAGCTCCTGCCCTCCCAAAGCTTGTTGCTAATTGGGAAAACACACATACAAACACAGATCTTCAATCTAATATGGTAAACGATTTAATAAGATATGAATCTGTGGCTCATTGAGAATAGTGCATGCTTCCTCCCAGAGGAGGAGGAGGAGGGAAGGTGAGCACAGAGAAGGGATGTAGTCAGGGCAAAAAAGGGAGAAAGAGATTCCCCAACGCTAGAAAGGGCACATCAGGTGGGATTTTATAAGGAGCAGACTGCACTAGCCCACCTGGAGCACTCTAGGGAGATGCAAGGATCTTAGAGGGTAGAGCCTGTATGGTAGCTTTGGGAAGACTGGTCGCATATGCCCACAGTTCTCAGCCTCAGCAAAAAGCCTCACACCCAAGCCTGGGATGGAAACTTAGTCCCATCCACCCACAGAGAGTCAGGCGAGAGCTCATGGGGACTTGGACAAGGAATGAATGGAATGAAAAGTGGCCAGTACAGATGATGAATAAGAGTTCTCTCAGATGCCCTGCTGGAAGTAAGATCCCCAGGCCTTCATAGAATTTTGGGGTGGGTGGAAAAAACCTCAGTTGTGGAGATAATGGATTTTTTTCTGCTAGCCCTAGCACAAGTGTGGCTCAAAGCTGGTTATAATTAATTTTATAAAAATTAAACACTGTGACCATGTGCACATGTGTGTATGTGTAAAACAAAATGTGTGTGTGCTTCCAGTGATAAGCACAAAGCCCAGAATAAATATAGAGGAGGGAACCTGACATATACATGGAGTCCAGTGAAATCTTCATGGAGAAGGTGATGGGTAAACTGAGTCTTGAAGAGTAAGTTGATGGTTATCAGGTAAAGAGGGAGCATAAAATGGATCCAAGCGAGGTGAACCCCATGGGAAGTGGCGGTTGGAGTGATAGAGGGGCAGCAGAAGATTTGCCTCTAGGTTCAGGCCCACAGTCTTCTTAGGTTTTGCCTGCTACTGTTTTCTGGTTTGCATTTGTAAACAGCCCCTGATACCTTGCATGGGTTTGTGGGGTCCACCCTAGCCCTCTGTCTCCTCTTTAGGAACTACTCCAGAACCACAACCAAAAGAGTGTCTCATTTACTTTGTCATTAATTGGGCATTCTTAATCTTTCATCACAGCTAGGATGACAGAACATTCAAGCTGAAAGTGGTTTAGCAATAACTTAGTCCAAAATTATCCTTGTGGGATAATTGAAGGTCATCATAGCTAGGATGATAGAACATTCAAGCTGAAAGTGGTTTAGCAATAACTTAGTCCAAAATTAACCTTGTGGGGGAATTGAAGGTCAGAGAAGGGAAATGACCTGTCATCTGTCATGTGTCTTGATGGGGTAGAGTGAAATCTGCATCCAGGACCCCTAATGGCTAATCCTGTATTCACGGTTTAGCAGTTCTTCCGTGTAACTTGTTTACCTTGTTCCATGTGAATGGGTCCCCAGGTGCCCCTCAGAGTTGTGTGGCGCTAGGCTGCACAAAGGGCTACAGACACTGGCCCTGGGCTTCGGTCAGGTGTCCGTGCCCGCCATACTGGGAGTTTATGAGGATATGAAGAAATGGCTGAAAATGGCACTAGACCTCTCCCACCTCAGGGGGATGACAGTCCCCAGGGTCAGGGGAAGAAACCAGTGTCTTCCTCAGCAACAGAAATGAGCTCAGCAGGGACAGGAATCCGAGCTGACCCTGCTGCTTCCCTTCCAGTTCTAACAACCACCTCCCAATCCCACTTCACCCGCCCTCCACCCTCCTGTTCTCTGCTACTGCCATCTGGAGGCCATGGGGCAGGAAAAGCCTAAGAAGGAGAATTCCTAAGACAGAAGCCAAGGACAGAATGTGGTTCTTGTCACCCAAGCAGCATGGGCTGAGTGAGGCCCTTTAACTGACCCTGTCCAGGCATGGCAGGCAGCCACCGACAGCCGGACACCAGAATCCTTCCCCAGGTGGCATCCATCACAACTGTGCAATGGTTGACTGAAACCCATCTTTAGAAATGCACTTTTCCTAAGAAGGGGGAACTTAAGAGGCTCAGGCCACTGGAAAGTAATGAAACTTTCCCGATGGAGAAGCTGATAAAAAGGAGAAGAGAGACACATGAACAACATGGAGTGTCCAGTCCCAGAGCCCAGGCCAGGCAAGAGCTCTCAGCCAAAGATGACTGCTGGCTGAGGTGGAGACACCAGCTGGGGTAAAACTGGGGGAGATACCTTGCATTTGGGCTACAGCCCCTCTGGGGAGTCTTCAAAGAAAAGTAATAAGTGGGCTAGTCGGCACTTAGCCAACTGGAGATTTCCAGAAATGGGCCTTTCAGATACTCCACAGTTCAGATCTTTATGCACTGAACTAGCTTTACACAAAAATTACCCAAAAAAGGAGATACCAGACTATGCTGCCATCTCTAGACAGTACAGATCTCCTGTTCCATCTACTGTGCAGATTCAGTTGGGATGGGGAGTGAAATTTGGGATGCAGGACTGGCAGAGTAGGGCTGTGTGGGGAAGCCCGGCCCTCACAGTGCTGTTACCAATGTGTCACACCATGGCCTCTTTAGAGGTGGAAAGTGGGGTCCAGAAATCCACAAATTCTTTGACACTCCTCCTATCAAAAAGTAGAATCGGGGCACATGGGTGGCTCAGTCGGTTGAGCGTATAACTCTTGGTGTCTGCTCAGGTCATGATGTCAGGGTTGTGGGATCGAGCCCCCTGTGGGGATCTATGCGGGGTGTGAGGCCCGCTTAAGATTCTTTCTCTCTCCCTCACCCACTGCCCTCCCCGCCCACCTCTCCCTCTCTCCCTCTCTTAAAAAAAAAAAAAAAAGTGGACTCTAGTCTCCCTCCCTGGAATATGGGCCAATCTTTGTGACTTGCTCCCAACAGATAGAATACACCAGAAGTAACTTGCAAGGGTAGACTGTAAAAGGTCATGATGCATCTTCCATTCTCTATCTCTGTCTCTGTTTCTCTATGTGTGTGTGTCTCTCCCTCTCTATCTCCCTCTCCCTCTCTTGCTCTCCATCAGGATGCTGGCACTTGGCACCCAGCCACCACCAGGCAGCCACATGGCAAAGCCACATGTGGGTGTGAGGGAGGGAACCTTCTGACAATTGCGGCCCCAGGCTGTCGAGCGGCCCCAGATGGTGTTAAGTGGAGCAGAGATGAGCTGAACTCACTAAGTCAGGCCCAAATTGCCGATTCATGAGCAAATTAAATGTTGTTCTTGGTTTAAGCTAAATGTTGAAGTGCTTTATCACACATCAACAGATCTGCGGACCAGAAAGCTTCTCATTTCAGACTTCTCGCTTTTGTAGTATTTGGAAACCGAGGCCCCGGTGAGGCAATGCTTGGCCATTAGGGTAGAGCTGCTGCTCAGACTCTGGCTTTTGGCCTCTGGGGCCACCGCCACGTCCTCTGCCCCACATGAGGATACATAGTCTGTGTTGACCAGCCGAGCACTCCCAGGAGGAGTGGGAGATGGAGAAGAGGAAGCATCTGGTTCCCACCAAGCAGCCTTACCTAAACACTTGGTATCTTCTCATACTGATAACAGGCAGTGGGCTGAGCACCCGGGCTCCTAGGAATAGGATCTCCTTGCATGCCACCTAGCCTTGTTTGTATAAAGACCCCCAGGTGCCTAGCAGGGGCAAGGGAAACAATGGTGGTGTCTTTGCCAGGTCTCTGAACCCTGGGAGGCAACCCCACGCAGATATGGGGAAGGTAAAGCCGTTCCTAGCCCCGGAGTGGCAGCCTGGATGCTCAGAGGGCCTTCTCTGAGGTGGAGGGAGCCAAGGGGCAGGAGTTTTGCCCAGTTGAAGCCCAGAGCCAGAAATGAATAGGGAAGAAAGAGCAGCAAGTCTCATGCATGTGCTCTCTGGCCAGGCATGAGGGCGGCATCCAGTTCCCCACAAAGAAAGAATAAGCCATCTTATAGCTAATTATCAGAAAAAAATAGTACTGTGCCCCTTGGTGGATGCAGATGGAATTCACTGGCTTTGAGGAACAGGGTGAAGTCAAGGGGGTGGCAGAATCACAAAGCAAAGAGGTGGGACCCCTAAGAACCAGAGAAGGGCCCCAGACCAGGTGACGGCTCTCATTTTTGATGCATGTACTTTAATGTATATCTGGCAGTCCTGAAATCAGTCGATCCATCAGCAAAAATATCAGAAATGATGACTGTGAGCCCAGGATACCCCTGGGTACTCTAGGGCAGCCAAGCAATGGGCAGGGCCCTATTTTCAGGATCTGCAACCCTGCCCTTGCAGGACTCCCCGAAGGAAACCTAAAGGAAAAGGCAGTGTAGGGATGGCGTGGTACCCACAAAGGGCAGGATTATGGGGTCAGAGCTCACAGAGGGACCTGAATTTCGCAGAGGTGGAGAGAAGGACAAGGACCTGTGGATGAAGGCCCAAAGGAGCCCAGAGAGAAGTTATGGAGCACCCTGTGAGTGTGTGGCTGGAACCTGCGCTGGGCCCACTACTCCCCCACAGAGCCAGCACTCTTCACCCGAGGAGACTCCTAGACCTGATCCCCGCCTCTGCAGCCCACATGCTCTCTGTCCATCCCCCCACCCCGCCTGCTCTCACCTGCCTCTCCCTCACCCTTGCTTGTTGCTAAAACTCTGGGTCTGTTCTCCACTCTGCGCTGGACTTCATCCCATCCCTTTGCAGGTGTGCTGCTTGTTCAGGTCTGGCCTGAAAAGGCTCAGAGACCCAGAAGGGGGGCTCCCAGCCTGATGAAGTAAGACACACCCACAGCCCACCGCAATGCAGGGCTCCACATCATCAGGACCTTAACTAAGGCCACAGGGGAATGCTGTTTGAGCCCAGCAAAGGAAGAGATCAGTTCTTAGGAGGCTCCAGGAAGACTTCCTGTAGGAAGGAGAATGTGACACATCCCCTGAAGAAATTGTACGATCTAAAGGCTGAAACATGAGAAGAGGGTAGAAATCTAGGCCAAGAGAATAGTCCTAAACAAGGTTCAGTGATGAGAAACACTGTAAAAAGCAGAGAAGACTCTGCTTCCTCGTGGGTAGGAAGAGAGGACCCATGCTGTCATGATGCTCCACACCGTGGGCTGAGATGGATCATCGGGGCCTGGAGAAGGGGTCATCCCCTGGAGAAAGGGTCATCCAGAGCAGGGAGAATGCAGCTGGGCCCAGCCTGGTAGCATGCCAAGCAAGGGTGGGAAAGTCCATCAGTGTCCCTCAGGAGGGTACCTTGAGCACCAGGCACCTGGGGTAGGGGCTGAAATGGCAGGGGAAGTTCTGGGAGAGCATTTCCCGGGTTCTTGCCTCCCACCTATTCCATGATGGCCATGGTTTACAGTGCAGACCCCCTGTTCCTGCGTGTCCACCCATGGTTATTGAGCACATGTTCCACCCCACTGCCCCAACCCCGCACCCCACGTCAGTACCTCCCCCAGAGCCAGGGGCTGGGATGGGGCTGGGACCCTCCAGCCAACCACGGCTCCTCATGACTGCTCATGGACGCTGGGCACGTGGGCTTCAGTCACCCAGCCCTTTCACTGGAGCTCATGAAGAGGGTGGACACGGGGGCAGGAGGGCCTCCTGGTAGATTCCGCTTTGGCAGCACAAAAGTCTAAAGGACTCCTGTCAGAAGAGGGACCGGGATGAGGTAGTGTATACTTCCCCAGTGCATTCCTCAGCTCGGACTTCCAATACATAGCTCTGAGCAGGCTCACTGGCTCCGCATGGCTCCAGTAGGACCCTGAAACCAGAAACACTGAGGATCAGTGTGGTCTCTGAGAATTAGGCTTTCTTCACAGGGAACAGAGACTATCCCAACCACAGGGAGTGGGGGTCCCCCTGGGTCTTCTGGGGGCAAGCATCCCTAATGCCTCCAGGTAATAAGAAAGTGCTCAGTAACCAAAGGGGGGTAGGGGGCTCATGGAAGGGGGTGGGGCAAGAGCTGGCTTTGGCCAACACAAGCTCCCACTCTAGGCCTCTCCAAGGGCTCATCCCCATGCCCAACGGGAGGAGCCTTGTGGGACCCCAGGTTTCCTCAGGTGTGCACTGTGGCCTGGGGCTCTAGACTCCCCAGCGCAGTCCCGCAGCTCTCCGCTACAGGGGCACTGGCTCTGGGAGTTTGCAGGCAGCTTAGAGCAGGGCACGGAGGGCAAGCCCCCTTTCCAGCATGTTGAGCTTTGCACTGGGTTAGCTTATCTGGGTGGCCAGCTGGTTGGCTTTACATGGCTGCCATGACTTGAGGCAACCTCCCTCATCCAGCTCAAACACCAGGTCTTCATGAATCTTCATGTTTGTTTGTTTGTTTTTAAACTCCTGCTTTATCCCTTATCACATGAGCTTAAACTTCATGACATTACAATGACAGGTAGGGAGTGTGGGGGGTGGAGAGGTCTGAACTGAGTATCTCCTGTGTGGCCCCAGTCATTCACTCAGACATTTGCTCCCCAGTCTCCTGGAATCCCACGACCCACGGAAGTGTTAGAGGTTTGAGACCCTGCTAACAGAGAAGGAAATCAAGGCCAGAAAAGAGAGGAAATTTCAGTCCCATACCAAAGTGAATGACTTAGCCATTCAAACCATATGACTCCAAAGCTATATTTTTATCAAGATTAGTGTAGCCCACCTGGAGAGTAAAAGAATAAGGTGGTACCTTTTAAAAATTCTCTTTCTCTCACTCTCTCTCTGTCTTTGATTCCAAAAGCTATAACCAAAAGCACAGCACTCTTCTTCAGGATCTATCATCTTCTCTCCAGTGTAGATCCTACAAAATGGATCTGTACAGGCACGAAGCTTCTACGGAGGGGAGAAGGTGGATCCTGGTGGCCGTGCATGTCCACCTGCTGGAGGGCGGGGAGGAGTTTTCCTGCCTCACTCCCCTCATCCACTCAGAAAAGGCAGGAGAGGGAAGAGGCTGCAGGTAGTCACCAGCACAGAATGGAGAAGAGAGGCCAGAAACCACGCCATCAGGGCCTGGGGGTACAGAGCCCAGCTGTCCACTCACAGGGCCCAGCTTCCCCAGGGGCCTGCGGGAAGGGAGGGAGAGGGGGAGGGAGCGAGTCAGAGGCTCCGGTGCTGCGGCCGCTGCCACAAAGGAGCTACTGAAGCTGGTGTGGGCAGAAGCGGGCAGGGGCAAGAAGAGCGCAGAGGGACGGGGCCGCCAGGACAGCCCCACATGAGAGGGTCCGACGTCCGAGGAACCACAAGGAAGGAACTGCACTTTGAGGGAAGGGGCCTCCTGACCTTTAAGTCTGCCCTCAGTGCCACGAGGGGACAGGCCAGACCTCAAACAGCCCCCCTGGGCTCATGCCTGCATCTCATTATCTGCCCTGCCCCCAGAAACTCAAGTGCCCCTTGTTCTCAGATCCCCCACCCTGCCGCCTCTCAAGTCCTTGGCTAAAGCGTGTGTTGTGGGCACAGTGACAGTGGAATAAGGACTGAATGCAGACCCCCACCCTCTGTCCCCTCCTCTACTCTTCCTCACCTGCCCTGATGCCCTCAGACTCAGGGCCCTGGGTCTTCAGTGCCCTGGAGGCTAGGGATCAGGCTTCTCTCCTCCCCGATCCCTGGGGCCTATCCTGTGGCCCCGAGGAGGTGCCTGGTCCACAGACAGGGATCATCACCAGCCCCAATGTGGCTCCCATGAGTGGGCATCAGTCTCTGAACCTAATCTCCTATGAGCCTCACACCAGCCCCCTTGCCCTCCCACCTGCGTGTCTATCCTTGGCCTGAGGACCAGCATTTTTTTCCTTTAGATCCTCCGGGGGAGGCAGGTTTGTGTTTTTAACCTCCTAACATCCCTCCCTCAAATCTGTCCCCTCCTTTCCTCTCCACCACCAGCCCCTTACTCCCAGCCTCCCTCCTCCCTGCCAGGACCCCTGCAATGTTCTCCAGGCCTCTTGTCCTCTCTAATTCATTCACTTGGGGAAAAAAAAAAAAAAAGTAAACCTGATTCTATCACTCTCACCCTAAAATCCCTTCAAAATTTCCCCATTGCTTTTGACCTAGAGACCCAATTCCTTCCCGTGGCCCAGAAGGCCTGGCATGGTCTAGCATGGCCTCCCAGCTTCTAGTACCTTCTGCTCTCCCATCAGACAATAAAGCTCCCTGAGGTCAGGGGCCATGTCTGGTTTGCTCTTTAGACTATTTCCAGTTTGTGACTTCATCCTGGGCTCAAGCAGTAGTAGGAAGGGAACGAATGAATGAATGAATGAGCGAGTGCATGATCAAAGGAGGAAGTTGTCTCTCTGGAAGGTAAAGAGGAAAACTCCCTTTGCCCAGAGCATGCCTTTAGTCTGATGCCCAAAGTTCCTAGAAACTGGATTAGATCCCTCCCAGGTGTCTTCCAGCTCCGCAGAGGGACACAGTTTGCCCTTTTACAAACAGAGCCCTTGGACTGACACTCTGCCCGGGGCCCTTTTATTCTGCTGCTTCCCATGTCTGTAAGAAAGACCCTGGGTCCGGCCAGGCCCACGTGGGAAGAGGGAGCTTGACACTGGGCCGCAGGGACACAGAAGAGCCTTTATTCTGGCGGACTCTTGATCCCTCACTCTGACTAAGCCCATGGGTGCACTGCGGGGGGAGAGGGATAACAAGGAAGGTCTTGAGGAATGCTGGGGAAGGAAGAGAAGCCGAGTGTCTGGGCTGTGTGACCCCAGGCTACAACGCTACGGTGCCTCCCAAAACATTCGCCTTTATCAGGAAGTTAGAATGTGAGTCACACTCCACGCTCCCCCAAGGGTTTCTCTGCTGAGCCAGACTACAAATTGTTCAACTAATTGGGCCACATGCTGAACTCAGCCCTAGTCCAGAGCAGTCCTCTGTGGTCAGGAGAGCGAGCCGTGTGGGGGCAGATGCCAAGGTGAGGAAGGGGAGCTCCCAGTCACTCGGTGGGGGCCAGGAGATGATGAATAAAAGGACAAGTGGTCCAGCATTGTTCGGTTCACAAAGAATTGACCATCTACAGTGGTTGAATCCTTAAAACAATCCTGTGAATCCAGCAGAGCAAGATTGGACTATCATTTTTCTGCATATAAAGACAATGAAGCTCCAACAGTACCTGCAATGTTCGCGGTTGCAGAGTCGGGGGCAAAGGGGGGAAGCTGAGTCAGGCCCGCAGCGTCCCAGGTGGGTGTTAACCCACTACATGACACTGACCTCTGCAGAGGTTATGGGTAGATTGTGGGAATTCTTCATGAGGTTTCTAAAAAGCTACCATTGGTCTGAGTTGGTTTTGTAAAATCCCTGGAAACAATAGGGAGAGTTAGATAAGCCGTGGGTTAGTGGTGATTGCACAGAGCTCATACCAAACGCTGGAGAGTGGCCAAAGAGATTAAGAGACAGAAGACAGGATCTCCGGCCCTCTGAACCTGCCATCTGGGCGTTGGTGGGCTGCTGGGGGGCAACTGCAAACCCACCTCCCTCAAGGCGTAGACCAGCCCAGCTAACAAATACAGGCGTCTTCAGTCTAAAAGGAGGAGCAAGGTGACAGGTAGAAATGTTATTTTTGTGTATTTATTTCCCACCCATGCTTGTATACCACCACGCCACCAGTCTGTCCTGCTGGAAGGAGGATTAAGAGCAATGTAGCAGGAACACAAGGGAATAAAATATTCAATATTCAGTTTTTTGAACCCCTAAACTAGATCTTAAAACTCACAAATTAGACAATAGTGAGAAAAGCCCGTACTTTTGATTTTCAGTAGCCAAGTTGTGCTAACAACTGTCCTAGGAGAGTAACATGCACTCTGTCGGGCACTGGGACGCGGAACTGAGGATGCTAAAGTGAGCTGATTTTGTGGCCTGCCAGGGACGTGCCACGCCAGGCTGATGTCCTCCACGCAAGCTCCTTCACTAACCCCTAGAATGCCCCGAGAAAAAGTAGGTTTCCAGATGAGGAAAGAAAGGCTGGGAGCCGGGAGCCAAGCCTGATAAGTGCACAATTCAGGAAGGCACATCTGAGCTCCTTGACAGGAAAGGTCGTTCAGGTCCTTTGCAGGCTTGAGATGCTGAGATGCTATTTGTCTGCTGTCGTGAGTACTAGAGAGAGAGCGCGAGGCCATAGATGTGAACAGCAATTTCCTGGTTACTTAATGCTAGTCACATCACAAACACAGAGGCTTACTTTCTAAACTTACTCCCTCAGAGGCAACACGGCCTCTGTTAAAATGATAAAGAGCTCATGAATAAACAGAAAGAACTAGTTTTGTCAGAAGGGATTCAGTATGTTTGCATTTCCCGCTTCTTAGGGTTTGACCTAATTGGAGCTTGCCTTTTCCTGAGCTCACACATACATGTGCGCAAACACACACATATGCACACGTACACGTGCACACACAGGCGTGCACACAAGCACACAATACTCCAGGGACTGGACTGAGCTATTTCTGGCCCTGCCTTAGTCACGTTCTTTCCTACAGAGCAATGCCCCCCTCAAATACCCACAAATTCTGCAGGCCGGCTTTGAAGAGCACTGAACAGTCTCCCAGCTGCCTTCAGGATGGGCTGTAGAGGCAGGGTGCCAGACACATTGTCCAGAGCCAGGCTACTGGGGTCCTAGCCATCCGACTCACTAGCTGTGTGACCTGAGGCAGGTGACTTACCCTCTCTGAACCTCAGTTTCTTCATTTGTAGCTGGAGATAGGATAGCATCTGGTTCCTAGAGTGGGTGTGGGGATTAAATAGTGAGAACAGAACAGTGTTTGGAACAGCATCTTTGACATAGTAAGGCAGGAACTCCCGACCCTCCTCCTACAGGCTCAGACCTCCAGGATCTGCAAACCCTCAGGAGGTTTGGAGCTTTGTGCCTACCAGCAACCACACACCAGATTGAGTCTGCAGCCTTTAGAGGCCTGGGCCTTTAGTTTCTGTGTAGTTGGGCCCCTGGGTGCTGGTTCCTTTTCCAGTTTTCTGAGTGAAAGTTCCCTGTTGGGCCTGTGAACCTTGCCCTTAGACCCCAGCTCATCTGGCTCCGCATTGACTCTACATCTGCCCAGTTCAGGGGTCTGTCTCATTTCCATCCACGTTCAGGAGCTGTTTCCACAATACAGAGCCTTCCAGAATCGTACTGTTACCATCCCCCAGACTAAGAGTGCAAACCCTATTCAGAGGCTCCTGTGGCCCCAAGCCACCTCCAAATGGAGGAAGAAGCCAGAGCAACCTCTTGAAACCGTTCAGACTAAGCAAACTATGCTATTTGAACCCCACTGGACAGAGTTTTAAAAACTGTGGCCCCTGGAGAATGTCAAATTCTCATTGGGCCAAAAGTGGGGCAATGATCCCGCCCACCCTGCGTACATCATGCACATGGCCCATTTGAATGTGTTGAGATTCACAGTAACTTGACAAAGATGTGGGCGTTGAATGGCTAGTGGGATGCACTCGGTGCCTCACTCTGGTGGTCCTGGCACGCGTGGCTGTCGTTCCCACTGACCCCACGAAGCCACTGCAACTTCTCTCAAAGATGAGCATCTTTCTGTTCTGCTTTTCAGATCTTTTGATGGCTCTCAATTTTCCTTTCAACACACGATAACAAAAACATCACTAACAATAATAATGGTTATAATGCCAATGATCTGAAATTATTGACACCTGCATGCCCAGTACTGTGCTAAGAGCTTGACTTCTGCGGCCGTGGCTGATGTTTTATGACACACATTAAGCAGGTAGTATTGTTGTGCTACTTTACAGGGGAAAAAACTGAGACCTGGGGACACAACACATGGCCAGTGAGAGAGGCAAGACACGCACCTAGTTCCTTCTCCAAAACTGATTTTTCTGGATTGTCTGTGGTCATCAGCATCTCCTTGTTCCTGCTGCACTGTTCTCTGCTTCTCGAAGATAAGCCTGGAGGCCCAGAATCACTGCCCCCCGGGTCCAGGTTAGGTCAGTCTGTGAGCACATACACCGGCATGTGGAGCTCAGCAGGAGAGAAATTGTGTGTTTCTCTGTCCCGCAGCTGCGGTCCCTGGCCTCTGGGTGCTGCAGGGAGGTGACATCTGCGGACAGGCAGCTCTCGGGTCTCCGGGTGGCCTCCTGGCCACACTTGCTTTGGTACCGCAGGCCCTGGAGTCACTGGCGATGACTTCCCTTTGATTTCTGCTCTGGAAGTCCCGAGGGAGTCTTCCTGACCTCCACTCCCTAGGCTCTCACACGGTGGAAAAAGCCCCCCCGTTCCCCAGGTTAAATCTCTCTCTACTCAGATGACCTGGCACAGTTTTGTTTCCCTACAAATCCCTGAGCAAAGCCCCTCAGTTACAGCCCACAGGGTCCGAGGTACTGCCAGCTGGAGAGACGATCCATTCTCCTCCCTGCACACCCTCTGCAGGTCTTGCTCACACCAGTTTCTCCCTAACGCCCAGCCCTTTCCACCTGCAGGCAAGCTGAGAGCTCATTTCTCCAGAAAGTCTTTCTTGACTCAAGGACCCAGTTAGGTCTCCTGGCTTCATGCTCCCTGCACCCTGTGCACTGAACATCCTGCTTGATGTCAAGCTCTACAAGTAAGCAATTGTGTCTGTTTTGCACGCCTTTGTACCAGCACTGGGCCTATTCATTAACGAATAAATAGATGAAAAAATGTCGAAAAGGCTTGAGATCATGATGCCTGGTATGGGGAAAGAATATATGCAGCTCAAATCCCTGAAGTCTGCTAAAGAATGCATATTGGCACAGACTCTGAGCTGGGTGGGCTCCATGGGGTACAAAGGTGAGCCCACCAGGAGCCCACATCCAGGAGGTGTGAACATATAGAGGGGTCTGGTGGTCTCCATGCAGCTGCATTCTGTTAAGGTTTCTGGTGACTTCTGCCTCCTTTGGCCCTCTAGGATCCATATTTGTGCCTGGAGAAAAAGCAATGCCAGGAAGGAGACCACTCCCAGATGTCAAGACTCAACAGATGGCTTATTTTAGTTTCAGAACTTTCAACAAGAGTAACCAATTGCTATCTGTTCCTTGAACAGCACACTTAAAGACTCAGTTGACAGCATTTAAATATTTTTATATATTTCATCAAGGTCTTGGAAAGTAAACTTTTTTTTTTAATAAGTGGAGGAACAGTCCCACTGTTGATGGATCCCTTGCCCAGAGCTCCTAACCTGCCCCCCCACCCCGACACCCCACTCCCGGGGAGGGTGTTTCTCGGGTTGCATCTCAGCCCACCATCCAAGAAGCAAAGTTGCGGGCAACAAAGCTTAGAGCTGAGAAATCACTAGGAGTGGACACGAAAGCGGCGACAGAATAGGAGCCAAGAACAAGGATCAAGTGAAAGAAGCCACGGGGCCCGGGTGCGGGTGGGGGCGGGGGGGAGCCGCCAGGTTTATCGGAACAATCCTGGACTCCTGGGCCTCTGCCGCCCTCTAGCAGACACTGGCCGCACCACCTCTTCCGCCGTGGGAGCGCAGACCCCGAGAGCAGGCTCGGCGCTGGGCTCCTCGGCAGACGCTGCCACTTTCCAGTAGGTGACCTTGGGAAGTTATTGAAGACAGCCCTGCAGAAGTTCTCATTTGTAAAGTGGGGGGTAATCTAGATGTTTATGAGGTTTAAATGGCCAAGATGGAGTAACAGGGACCAGAAGTATCCTCCTCCCCCATCACACTCCCCTCCCCCCGCAAGAACCCCTGGGGGTGGGGATGGGGGTGGGGCGGGACTGACCAAATATCTGAAATAACAGTTTTCAGCATAGGGCACATCAGACACGAACTACAGGGGTCCCTGAGAGAGAGGAAACAAATGATCCCCACGATTGCCCATCTCACTGACCAGAGAGTTTCCACAGCACAGGGAGGGGACCCTGGCCCAGCTTGCAGACTCCATGAGTTGAGGAGACAAAGCCGAGAGGCCAAAGAAACTGAGACAAATACTGAGGACCTGGAGCAAGAGAGAGCTGCAAAAAGAGACAACTCCAGAGAAGTCCAGTGCTCACTTCAGCAGCACATACACTAAAACTGGAACGATACAGAGATTAGCTTGGTCCCTGGGTAAGGATGACACACAAATTCATGAAACTCAAGAGAACTCCAGAGAAAGGGTCCCCTTTAAGTATGTAGCAGAGTACCGATCAGCACGTGTGTATGGAGAAACTACAAGAGCGCAGGAAAGAACCACCTGTCCACAGGGGAGGGAGGGTACCCAGCATTGACACAGCACCAGAACAGCGTCTCTTCCCACAAGCCCGACTAAAAACTTCACAAACTGGGACGCCTGGCTGGCTCAGTCGGTTAAGCGTCTGCCTTCGGCTCAGGTCATGATTCCGGGGTCCTGGGATCGAGTCCCACATCAGGCTCCCTGCTCAGTGGGGAGCCTGCTTCTCCCTCTGCCTGATGCTCCCCCTGCTTGTGCTCTCTCTTTCTGGCAAACAAATAAATAAAATCTTAAAAAAAAAAAAAAAAAACTTCACAAACCATGAGGCATTAGGTGGAATCTTGCTTCAGGAGTAGGGAATGATTACCCCTAGAATAAACACAGCTCCAACGGCCCCTAAGAAATTTAAAGGCAGGACCTGAAAGGGTCAAATTGTTTCTAAGTAACTTAACTATATCCCAGGACAAAGCTCCAAAAAAAAACATGCAGGAAAACAAAAATATCCAGCACACAAGGATAAAAAGTAACAATGTCCCTCAATCGATTAAAAAAAAGTGGCCACACATGCAAAGCAGCAGGGAAAATAACCTATAATGAGAGGAAAACTCAAGCAATGGATTGAGTGCCAAAACACAGCACATCAAAACTGGTGGAATGGGGATCAAGCAATACTTGGAGGGAAAGTTACCGCACTAACTAGGTTTGAAAGCAAGGAAAATCTCAAATCTATGATTATCACCTTCCATCTTAAAAAAATAAAAAAGAAGAGCAAATTACACCCAGAGTAAGCAGAAGAAAGGAAATAATAAAGATCAGGGCATAAATCAAAGAAATAGAAAGTAGAAGAATAAGAGAGAAAAATCAGTGAAATTAAAAAGCTGTAGGGTTTTTTAAAAAATCAATAAAAATTGATAAACCCTTGGTCAGATTGATCACAAAATCGGAAAGAAGACTCAAACTACTAATGTCAGGAGTGGTAGATTTGATATAATTATAGATTCTACAGCTGTTAAAAAGAAAAAAGAGAATATTGTGGAAAACTTGAGACCAACATAGTCAACAAGTAAAATGAAATGGACAAATTCCATGAAAGCCATTATCAGTGCTCACTCAAAAGTAAACAGATGATCTGATAGAGCTTTAATATCTATTTTTAAAGTAAATTTATACTTTAAAATATTCCCACAAAGAAAATTCCAGGCCCATATGGTTACATTAGCTAACATTTAAGAAAGAACTCATACCAATTTTATATAACTCTTCTAGAAAATTGTAACAGAGGAAATACTTCTCAACCCAAACTAAGAGGTTGCCCTGACACCAAAACCACGCAGACTTCATGAGAAAACTATAGACCAGGGCGCCTGGGTGGCTCAGTTGGTTAAGCGACTGTCTTCAGCTCCGGTCATGATCCTGGAGTCCCAGGATCGAGTCCCACATCGGGCTTCCTGCTCAGCAGGGAGTCTGCTTCTCCCTCTGACCCTCCCCCCTCTCATGCTCTCTCTATCTCATTCTCTCTCTCAAATAAATAAATAAAATATTTTTTAAAAAAAGAGAACTATAGACCAATATCCCTAAGAAAATAGATACCAAAAAAAAAAAAAAAAAAAACCCCAAAAAAAAACACAAAAAAAAAAAAAAAAAAAAAAAAAAAAAAAAAAAAAAAAAAAAACAGCCAAACAAAATTTATCAAATTAAATCCAGTGATATAAAAAGATAATATGTCATGACCAAGTGAGATATTCCACGAAGGCAAGGTCAATTTATGATTTGAAAATCAATCAGTGTAATTCACCACATTATCAATTAAAAAAAAAAAAGAAAAACCATATAGGCATCTCAGTAGACACAGTAAAAAACATTTTCATAAAATCCAACCTTCAATCCACACAAAAACTGTCCGAAAACTAGAAATAGAAGGAACTTCCTCAACCTGATAAAGGACCTCTATAAAAAATCTACTGTGAATTCATCCAATTTCGTAGCTTCAAATATCATCCATACACCAACAACTCTCAAATTTATTTCTCTAGTTCAGACCTCCTACCTGAACCTTAGATGAACTTCCACCACTTGTATATCTAACAGCAATCTCAAATTTAGCATTTTCAAACTTAGCTCTGGCTCCTCCCCACAAACTCTTGCTCTTTCTGCCATCTTCCCCATCTTAGTGATACCCATTGCTTGGGTAAAATAAATACAGAAAACTTGGAATTACCCTCGACACCTCTCTTTTTCTCACACCCCAATTCCAAATCCTTTAGCAAATTTATCAATCTATGTTCAAAATTCCTCCAGAATCGGGCGCCTGGGTGGCTCAGTCGTTAAGCGTCTGCCTTCGGCTCAGGTCATGATCCCGGGGTCCCGGGATCGAGTCCCACATCGGGCTCCCTGCTCGGCGGGAAGCCTGCTTCTCCCTCTCCCACTCCCCCTGCTTGTGTTCCTGCTCTCGCTATCTCTCTCTGTGTCAAATAAATAAAATCTTAAAAAAAAAAAAAAAAAATTCCTCCAGAATCCAACCACTTCTCACCACTGACACTGCTGCTAGCCTGGCCCCAGCCACTCACTGGGATAATTTAGCCTCTTTTCTGATCTCCTAGCTTCCCCCGCCCCGTCCTTTCACTGAACTGTCTGGCAGCCAGAATATCTCGTCCATATCAACACTGACATCTCTCTTTTTCTTTGTTCATAGCCCTGGCCAGAACCCCAAACACCATGTCAAACAGTGATGATGGGCATCCTGATCTTGTTCCTTGTTTTGAAGAATATGAGTCTAATGTTTCTCCATTAAAGATTAGGTTTTTGTAGGATTTTGAATATAACTTTTGCCAAGTAGAGAAAAGTTTCTCCCATTCCTAGTTTTCTGTTTTTTTAATCATAAAAGTTAAACTTTCTGAGATACTTCTCTATATTAATTTGAATCATCATGTGATTTTCTTTAGAAGTCTTTTAATGTGGGGGCGCCTGGGTGGTGCAGTCGGTTAAGCGTCCGGCTCTTGGTTTCGGCTCAGGTTATGATCTCAGGGTCCTGAGATTGAGCCCCACGTCCATGCTAAGCAGGAGTCTGCTTAAGATTCTCTCTCCCTCTCCCTGACCCTCCTGCTTATGCGCACTCTCTTTCTCTCTCTCTCTCTCTCTCAAATAAATAAATAATAGAAAAATAAGTTTTTTAATGTAGTGAACACTGTTTTACCAAAGGTTTTATGATAATTTTCTGGATGATGAACCGCCCTTGTAGGTTATACCCTACTTGATCATGATATGTTTTTTAATATACTATTTCATTCACTTAGCTAAGTAATAGCTAATAAGTAATAAGTAAAATTGGAGTACTGTTTTCTTTACATTTATTTTTCTTATCTGAATTTTGAATTAAAAATTACATTAGACTTATAAAACAGGCCAGAAAACTATCTTTTTCTATTGATGGAATCACTTATAAAAATTAGGAATTAACTATTCCTTGAAAGTTTTATAAAACTCACCTATAACCCATCTGGACTTGAGGTTTTAAAGATAGGAAGTCTTTAAATACCACTTTAATTTCCTTAATAATTATTGGTTTCTATAACTTTCCTCATTTCTTCATGAACTAATTTTGGCCCTTATTTTTCTAAAACTTCATTCATTGCATTTGGGTTTTTGGTTGTTTTTTTTTTTTTTTAGATTTTATTTATTTATTTGAGAGAGAGAGAATGAGAGACAGAGAGCATGAGAGGGAGGAGGGTCAGAGGGAGAAGCAGACTCCCTGCTGAGCAGGGAGCCCAGTGCGGGACTCGATCCTGGGACTCCAGGATCATGACCTGAGCCAAAGGCAGTTGCTTAACCAACTGAGCCACCCAGGTGCCCTGCATTTGGTTTTTTTAAAGTTTTTAGCACAACTAAACATAACACATAGTGAGTGTTTCAAAGAACAAGAGGGTTTAAGCCTTTTCAGGCTATGTTAAGTTCACTTACCAACCTATGTTTATTTGCATAGGCCAGCCTTCTTCCCAGATGGAAACATCATTTTCTTTGATAATGTTCATACATATCTCTAGAATTGTCTACAACTAATAATGTCTCCAACAGATTGTGCACCCTATGTCCTCCTTTGAAAGTCTATGTTGTTTTAATAGGATTTCAAGAACCTATGGCATGCCTGGGTTCTTTCTACAAAAAATATAGATGGATCCTTCACACTCTTCTTCCTTGCCTTTGGTATTTCATTCCACCAAAGACTACTACTGTGTCTTCCATCTTCTTAAGATGTATCCCTTCCCATTCAGTGCCTAGTGCATTGCCCAAATAACCACGTGGATGTACTGATTACAATTGGAACTGTTATCTCTTCTACATTACAATAAATCCAGGATTAACCAGAGAACAGTTGCCTAGAACTCCCAGTTGATGGTAATAGCTCTCCAGTATACCTTCACTTTTAGAAGTAATCAGCTGAATAATCATAGCTATCATTTCCCAAATGCCTACTATCAGCCTGACATAAATTGGTGCTCTGGATATGCTAGAAGCTTTAGTAAAGCCAAAGAAGGAAAAAATCTTAGTAACTTTGTTTCACTGATTAGGAAAATGTGGCTCACATATGACTTTCCTGAGGTCATCTGGTGAGTAACAGTGGGGACTCAAATTCAGATCCATCTGGTTTTATTTATTTATTTATTTTTAAAGATTTTATTTATTTGACAGAGAGAGACACAGTAAGAGAGGGAACACAAGCAGGGGAGTAGGAGAGGGAGAAGCCGGCTTCCTGCGGAGCAGGGAGCCCGATGCAGGGCTCGATCCCAGGACCCTGGGATCATGACCCGAGCCGAAGGCAGACACTTAACGACTGAGCCACCCAGGCGCCCCAGATCCATCTGGTTTTAAACTGCTCACTGAAAGCTGGAATTCTTTTCAATAAAGAAGCTTCCAAGGAATGACCCAAACCAAAAGGTTTCTGCCAAATCAGGTATACCTACAAAATTTTAAGCTCTTGTTAGTATTTTAATTCCTGGATAGCTGTTAAGTTTCATGCCTGTCCGAACTCCTGCCTAATGGAAGTAGCTGTCTGCAGTCATGTACTGAGGAAA
This sequence comes from Phoca vitulina, assembly GCF_004348235.1. Lineage (NCBI taxonomy): Eukaryota > Metazoa > Chordata > Mammalia > Carnivora > Phocidae > Phoca > Phoca vitulina. Next base: position 2,074,780 of record NW_022589751.1, on the reverse strand, counting down.
ACTGTGCAGCTGATTTTGGGCTAAAAGAGAAAGATTGCAGAGAGTGGATTCTAATACCATTTGTATTAGTCAAGATTCTCCAGAGAAACAGAGCCAATGGGATGGATAGATTAAGAGAGAGAAGAAGAAGGAGAGGGAGAGAGAGAAAGGGCTGGCTGGAAGACTGGAAATTCCAGCAGGAGTTGATGTTGAGGTCTTGAGTTCCAGGGCAACTTAGAGGTAGAATTTCTTCCTCCCCAGTGGAGCTCAGTCTTTTATGCCCTTCAACTGATTGAATGAGGCCCACCCATATTATGAAGGGTAATCTTTTTACCCAAGGTCTATAATTTAAATCTAAAAAATACCATCACAACAACATCTAAACAGGTGTTTGACCAATCAACTCGATACCATGGCCTATCCAAGTTGACACATAAAATTAACCATCACACATAGACCAGGAAGACAATATTCTGTACAACAGTGGATCTCAAGCTTTAGCATGTATGGGAATCCCTTGGAAGACTTGTGAAAACACAAGTCTGAGCTTCTGATTCAGTAGAGTGGGGCTGTCATTATAGCAAGTCCCCTTGATGCTGATGAAGCTGGCCCAAGCACCACACTGAGAACCCCTGTTACATCGTGTTGCTACTTTTCTCTAACGGACGACATTGAAGCATCATAAACCACCATTATAGAAATGTATGTTTCCGATCTGTATTCTCTGTATAATAACAATTATTTGAAGTTTTCCCAACATTTAAGTTTTCAACAAGGACTTTCTTAACCCCCAGAAAAATGTCTACCCAGCCCTGAGCCCCCCCATACGATTATATAAAAAAAAGTTATGTGACTACTCACATACCTCTAATCGGTTAATAACTTAATTAACTTAAATTTATTTAATTTATTCCAAAGCAGTAGAGACACATGCCTGCTGGTCAGCCTGGACATGGTCTAAATGCAGGGGAGGGGCACCAAGAGTCAGGACATCTGGGTGGGCAAGGTCATGGGGCTCACAGTTTGGAAAACTGATCAAAGCCAGAGCTCCTGGTCCCGCCAGGTCTCTCCAGACCTAATTACTCTTCCACCCAGGTCTTACACATCTTGATTCAGTTCAATACAGACACTCAAACAGCTAGTGCTGTCGGGGGAGAAATGGGCTGTTCTGTAAGGTAGGGAATGAGGGAGTCCAAGCAGGAGGATGCTTGGTGGGAATTTCATAGAGAGAATTCAGAGAGCAGACTGGACACATCCTCCCCTCTCACACTGTAAAATTCTATAAATCCCTGAATCCCAGCCCAAATTCCTGGGAAGGAGCTTAAAAGAAAGAAACACACCTTAAATATAAGAAGGTGCCATTGTTACTAGAATGAGTACAGATACCCATTATAAAAATATTAATCGGGCTCATGCATCTGATGTGCAGAAACTCAAAATCATGATGTTTTGGGGTTTCAGAAAATAAATAAATAAATAAAGTGAGGTCTCTACACCTGTAGGAAAAATGTTTCAACTTGGATTAATCTGGAACTGAATGTCACCTTTAATCCTGCCAAGGCTTGGCAGGGCCCCAGGCAGGGAATGGTTTGCATTCCATCTAGAAAAGCGGCTTGGGTGCTGAGGAACCAGTCGTCTCCATGGGGCCCCATCAGGGTGGCCAGGCCACGGTGCTCCTCAGGGTGGGCTCGAGCAGCACAAGTGAGGTGAGGGTCGGCCAGCGGCATCCCAAAGGCGGTTCCCCACCCCCAGTCTCAGCCTGGCCCTGCTCATCCTTCTGCCAGTGTCACTGCTGGAAAGGCCACCAACTGGTGCAGCAAAACAAAATGACATTTATTCCCACGGGAAGCTGTGAGTTAGGTGAGTCATATCACCCACCTGCACCTTTGCTTCCTCACCGGGAGCCCAGGGTTATGAAGATGCAGCCTCTCACACTGTTCAAGATCTACAGGAAGTACGGTCCAAAGCAAGCTTTCGACCCAGCTTGAATGGGTTTTATAGCGTATGTCACAAAGATGAGAAGATTCGTAACTTTTCCTCTCCGTGGCCTTCAGTGGAAGCATGAATAGAAGCAGGGTCCTAAATCTTTTGTGGCGTTCAGCCAGGGGACCAAGAGGATAGCTGTAAGAGGGGGGAAGTGGTCGTGAAAGGGGGGCTGGCTGGAGCTTGGATGCCAGAAGAGGGACTGTGGCCCACGACAGGGGTGAGGAGGCAGGCGCTGGTGACAAGGATCTCAATGAAGCAGCATTCCTAATGCCAGCTGTGAGACCTTCTCCTGCATGGTGTGCTCCCCGCAAATCTCCAAAAGACAAATTCAAGCCTTATGCTACTCTGCAATGCTTTTGGAATTAAAACTGCATTTCTTTTGATTCATTGCTGTGCTAAGACGGGACCTTAAGGCCAGCAAGCAGACCCAGATAGTCTTTGGTTGTGTGCGCTCAAATGAAGAGTCGCGCCAGAGTCATTTCGGGTGAAGGCGATGGTTCGTGGATGCCCACACGTAAGCGCCATGACAATAACAACGCCGACATTCCTGTATATTCTATCATGTCTAAAACATTTTCACATATTCAGTACATTTTCATTCCAGGTACTGGGCAAAGTGGAGACTTTGTTCCCACGTCAGCGTTGAATGTTGAACACACAGGTCACTTTCCCTATGCAGAGTGAGTCTAAGACTCTCATGTCCGATTAGAGCAGCTAAGGGAGGCTGTGAGGTGTCAGGTCCACGGGAAGAGGCTGGATCCTCCTGGCTGCGTGAGAAAAGGACAAACTCTGACATCAGAGCCTGCCCTGTGGTCATGTCTGGATGGTGGCATGCTCCCACAGAGACATCAATGCACGTTTATCTTCATACATAGATATACACACACACATATGTTTCAGTTAAGTGGACACAGCCCCATCTTGCTAGAGAGAGTGGTTTTGTCTCTCGTGAGCTCTGCTCTTGCAGCAAGCAAGGAGGATCAGCAAATGTGAATTAATGAAGAGAACGGCACGGAGAAGAAGGGTGGGCTTCCCCTGTGTTCCTAGACTGTTAGATGACACCAAAAGCCATTGTCAGATGAGCCGTACCTTCACAATGACGTGAATGAGTTGGGGGAGGGAGGGCGACCGGCGTTGCAGAAAACCAGAACTTTTATCCAGCTTTAAGATAAGTTCTGCATGGAGCACTGGGTGTTATACGCAATGAATCATGGAACACTACATCAAAAACTAATGATGTAATGTGTGGTGATTAACATAACAATAAAAGATTTTTTAAAAAGATAAGGCCTGGCCCCACCCTGGCGCTCAGCCATGTCTGGGCCTTCATACTGGGCTCTGGCTACCTCTCCCTCCCCTCTCCCCAGGGAATGAAGCTCCTCTCATTACCTGAAGGCATGGTTTTCCCTTCCCATACGCATGTCCTTATGGTGCACCCACTTTGTCTAGAAATTGCCCTTTGGTTTCTTCGTACGACCTGAGAAAGCACAACAGCAAGAGCCCGTGTTCATAAAGGCAGGATGGTGACAATAAGGGGAGAGAGCGAAAGACTTGGGGTGTGCAGGGGTTGCTGCGGGTGCAAGCCTTTAGAATGCAGCGGAATGCCATGGTCCTGAGGATGGGCCAGGAAGGGGAAGATGGAAGCAGGGGGTGACCAGCCAAGGCCCTGGCCTGGAAATGGAACCTCAGATGGCACCTATGGGAAAGGTGGCCTATCCTCCCTGGCAGGACGGTACCTGAGAAACACCCATGGTTTGTAGCCAGTCCTTGTCACTCCCTTAAAGTACGGGGATGGCGAAGCAAAAGCAAGAGAACCGACTGGGCAGATCTTACTGCACACACACTCGACCAAACCGTGTACAAAACGGGAGCATAAAATACAAACAGGCACTGCCATGTCTCTGCAGATGCTGCTCCAGTGTGGGGCGATGGTCCTGGGGCAGGGCAACTTCCACCCCCGTGCTGCCGGGACGCTGTCTCCTTCCGCTGCCCACCATGTCCCACACCCCGCCAGTGTGGCCCAGCGTGCGAGGGCTCAGTCCCAGCTCCATGCACGGCAGCTCACAGTCATCTACCAGGTGGAAAGGCTTCGGCTCCAAATTGCCACCCATAGTAAGCCTATGCCTGTGAGGCTCGCTGCTCCTCTCTCCAGTCCCCAGAGCTCCAGCACTCCCACATGGCGGAGGGGACCCCGGGAGCAGAGTCCCTCTCCAGCAGTGGGAGTGATGATGCTCCCTGTCACAAGTTGTTTCCTTTTTACACTCAAAGGCATAGAGAAAGTTGGCATTTCCCAGGATCCTCCCAAAAGGAAGGAAAAGCTAGTGATTATCTTACTAACCATAGCAATAGGCGAGTCAGAGAATTCACTAAAATTGCACCAAGGCCTGAATGACCATTTGTGAGAGACCGGTATTCCATCTGACCACAGCAAACCAAATAACTGAATAATTTTCAAGTGTTTATTTGCAGGGCTGGGCCACGATCTAGAAAATATCTAAATGAAAACAAATCCATCTGAACTTGGCATTTTCCATTGATCTAATGGCTCGTTTGTTTTTGATCCACGGACTCCTGTTTAGGAGACAAGCAGAGAATTCCAAGTAACAAGGTCTCTTGTCTTTCAGAGTGGTTATAGGATTTCCAGATGGCATATTGGAAGGTATGACAAATGGAGGCAGGCCTGGAAATGAGATAAAACAAGGGTGCTTGAAGGCCAAAATCAGACGCCGCACAGCAAGGTTTGACTTAATAGCAGTGCCGAAAACAAAACAACCCCTTGTGACCGTGCTGGGTTGAGAAAACAGCCAGGTCACAGGACCCATTCCTGCAGGCCCTGGAGCAATCAACAGCTGGGAATGTACTAGAAACCTGGGAGGGAGCAGCCTGGTGACATTGAAAAGCCAGCTCAGAGGAGGTGGGGAAGCAGCCCCCGCCCCTTCGCCCACGCTGCCCACCCAGTTGCAGAGATGGGATGGCCGAGGTGGAGCCTGGGCAAGCCTGGGCTGGGTGGGAAAGTCGCCGTGATGCAGCAACATCTCTGTTCAGTGCAAACATCCCCCTGTGCAACCAGCCCAAGTCCTAGACCTCCCCCAGCCTCCCTGAGTCTCAGGTCCTGAATCCATAAGCAGAGAGGTTGCATACATAGTATGGAGGAGAGCAGAGAGCTCTGTGCTCCGATCCCAGGTCCCCACTTTCTAGCTATGACATGGACGAAGGCTCTCAATCTTTCCAAGTCTGATGTCCTCCTCTGTGAGGGGGATAGTGACATCTACCTTACAGAGGACCGAGAACAACCTCACGATCAAGAGGCTTAACTACTTGCATCCTCTCCTGGCCAGTTGCCTCCAAATCTCCTAGCCTGTCTCAGGGCCCCTGCCAGTCTGGGGGCACTGAGGACCAGTCTGGGGCTCGTTCCTCTGACTCCCCTTGTGCCCCACGTGGCTGAGGTAAGCGTCCTTCCTGCCTACACCGAGGCCTCAAATCCCCCTCATAAAGCTCCAGAGGCCACTCCCTACAGCTCAAGAATGTTCCCCAGGAACCATCTCCCACCTTCTGCTTCAAAGCTCTGACGTCAGTCTGGGTTTCCTAGGTTCTAGCCACATGTCACATCTCACGTGGCCTCCTTCCTCCCCCTGCCCGCCTTCCCTTCTTTCCTCTTTGTGCATTTTTCTTCCTTTTCTTCCTCCTTCATTTCTTCTCCCCTCCCTCCCTCCCCCACTCTGTCCCTCTTCCCTCCTCCCTCCCCATCTCCCCTTGCCTTGCTTCTCCATCAATGATTGTTTGCATGGCCTTCCAAGCTTTGATTTCATTTGACGCTCAAAGACACTGCCCATTGTCTCATCCCCTTACTCCCAAACTCTTCACTCAGGGCCCTGGGAAGTCATGCCCTCAGCAGGTTCTGCTCCCTGACCTCCTAGACACTATCATACAGTGGCAACTGTAGCGGACATTTGATTTACAGAAGTAAAGTGGGAGGAGGTGGGTTTATTCTCTCCAGTGAAACCCTCAACATCTGCCTGCTCCAAGCCAGGCTCGCCAGCCCTCCCTTCAATCCTGTGGGCAAATGCATTCCCTTCTGTTTAGGTTACTAGGATAGGTCCCTGTTGCCTCCAGCCAAAGAGCTCTCCCTTCATGAGCGACAGAGGGCAAGGCAGCCAGGACACCAGCTGCAGGGGCACCTTGTCGGAGTCTATTCCAGGTGTAGCAGTGAGAATGATTACTGCCCAACCCGAGGCAGGAGCTGTGTGTGTGCAGAGAAAGGGATGGATTAAAGAGTTATGAAGAAGGCAAGGACTCTGGACTCAGATGTGGAGGATGAGCCCACCACCAGGCTCTTGGTCAGGGTGTTGGATGGAAGGTGGGGCTCTTGCAAAGGGAGCAGGTAAGAGAGAGGGAGGTGATATGATCTGTTTCAGGCACAGAGGGACTGATCTGCTTGTAGAGCACCCAAGCAAGAAACCCCAGGAGCAATGGATTGTATGGTTCTGAAAAATCACCTCAAGAACAGATTATTTGCCAAGGATGTCGAGGAGATACTACTGCCTGGGCTCCCAGTGCAGAGCAGGTACCTGGTGGGGGACTTTGGTGCTGAGGTTGGACAAGGAGCCAGAGTGAGATGGCAGAATCCCTGGAGGAGAAGTCTGAAGACCTGGCGTCAAGTCAGGATCCCCACCACCCTGTGGCCTTAAAGGCAAGCCTCAAAGGCTCAATGCTTCTGAACATCAGTTTACCCATCTGTAGAATGGGGAGAAAACAGCTCCCTCACCCTCCCAGCAGGGGGAATGATGAGTGTGGGAGGGCCTATGGGTTATAGGAATAGAGATGGTTCTATAGGCAAGTAAGGTCATGATCAGGGCTGGGGCTACAGGGAGGAAGAGGAGGAAGCTGAAGGCCCTTCACACACAGTGCTATCATACCATTTTACTGAGTCTGGCCTACCTTGGGTAATGTAGCATTTCTTTCTCTTCTCAACTAAATGCAAAAGCTTATCAAATACTTGCTCTGGCCTCCAAGTCCTTATGGACCCACTGTTTTTCTCCCTAGGTTTTCAAATTTAAATGCAAGCCGAGGAAAGTCTGGTTAAAGACAGGTTTGCTCTGGTCTCTGGGCATGGGTACCAGAAGGACTCCAGACGATAGCAAAGTCTCACTGAGAGTCGGGGTGTTCCCTTCTGAGGTTGGCTGCCTGTGGCTGGAAGACTTCTCGGGGTCTGGGGGACCATGCAGTTCCCAGACCCACTTGTGGCCCAGGAGACTTGGTGGAGGGCACAGCACATGCAATGAAAAAGAAGGCACCTGTTCTCCAGTCACTGGAAAGCGGAGCCATTGAGCAGACTGGGGTGAAGCTGCAGACACTCTAGGTGAATGGAAGACATGATTGACGTTGTAACCCTAGAATAGCAGTGTTCCATGTGTGGCATCCAGTTTTCAGAGCTACAGTAAAGCCCAGAAGAAATGGACGCACATAATTCAGGACCAGCCTGAGCCTCCCCCACAAGGACAAGAGGGAGCAGTCCTTGGGTGGTCAGGGACCAGTCTTAGAAAGAGCAGCCAGGAGGCGCCTGGGTGGCTCAGTTGTTAAGTGTCTGCCTTTGGCTCAGGTCATGATCCCAGGGTCCTGGGATCGAGCCCCACATCAGGCTCTCTGCTCAGCAGGAAGCCTGCTTCTCCCTCTCCCACTCCCCCTGCTTGTGTTCCCTCTCTCGCTGTCTCTCTCTCTGTCAAATAAATAAATAAAATCTTTTAAAAAAAAAAAAGAAAGAAAGAAAGAAAGAAAGAGCAGCCAATGCGTTCTAGAATACTGAGGCTGGAAAGGCCCCAAATCATGTCATCGCTTGGCCAATGATAAGGGAGACTGTCCAAAGTGGAGGGAGGGCAGCATTTATTACACTGGGCCGCTGCCTAGGCAGAGCCTGTCCACATGGCAGAGGCCCACGTGCTTGACCTTTGACCTTGGAGAACTCACCTCACCTTTCTCGGGCTCAGCTTCCTTCTCTCCTTAGGGCTGGATATTCAGAAAGCACTGATAGAGTGCAGACACACAGCGAGTGCTCAATAGACTGTAGCTTTCATTTTCCTTAGACATTACTACTCTCTCTTTGCCTTTCTCTCTAGCAGCAAAAGCCCAAGGAGATGGGGTTCTCCTCCCCGCTTTGCTGGTGACCAGCTAGACCTAACGCTAGTACTTTACCTCTCCGGTTTAGCTTCTTGTCTACCAGTGAGTGGTGGAAACAGACGATGTAGAGGGCCGCTTGCTGCAAAAATCTACAGAACTCTGAGTCCAACACGGTGTGAGTCTCTACAGTACATGCTTCTGTCTGTACCTGCGGAGTCTCAACATCCCAGGAGTTCCCCTGGTGCTTTCGTGGGCACGTAATAGGAAGCGCTGCCTTAGCAACTTGGGGTGATTACCTGGACATCCTGGTGATAAGGTCAGCTTCAGAGCCTAAACCGTGGCAGACTCTGGGCTCAACAACTCAGTAAGAGAGACGAAGTCCTAGACTTCTGGGAAAACATCATTTCTGAAAAAATTAAAACGAGAAAATAGTCTAAGTAACATTAATGGATATTTTTAATGAGAGACAAAAATTCTGAGTGTCCCTCCTTTCCTGTTATTAGTACTTTAAAATGCACAAAATATTAAAAAAAAAAACTCACAAAACATCCCTAAGTGTCACCCCATTGCCATTTAGTCTTGCTTCTTGAGGACATTTCCATTCCTATGAGAATATTCTTACAAGGCTTCTCCATGTCATCTTCCTCAACTCACGGTTGGCAGCTTATGTTGTCTGCTTCTCCTCCTTGGCTCTGTGACACATTCTGGAATTCAGCCCTTCTGAGAGCCAGTCCTGAAAAGCCTGATAAATAGCATCTGGCAAATCCATGGAGTTGTCTGGTTTTATCACGGGAATGGGTTTAACACACACATGGGTGCTTCTCACAGAGCTCCACAAGGGCTCTCTCTTCACTCTTCAGTCCTAACACTGGCAGGTCCCACCCTTTCAAGGGTACCTTAGTATTATGTGCCCACAGAAAACATAGGAACAGTCAGAGGGGTAGCTAAGGGTCAACCTGTGGGGTTTTTACTCAAGTAGCATAACAGTGTTTCCACACTGTGTCTCAAATTCTCCAACATCAGCTAGGGATCCACCAATTCAATTCAATTCTGACACTAACTACCCAGAGCTGGGGCAGACCCCACCAGCTAAGAGATCAGTCCCACCACACTGTCCTTACTTCTGATGCCAACTGTAAATGGAGCCCCCAGGCAACTCGCAGTTCCGCCCGGTTCCCACAATGCCCCTGCAGGCTTGGTAATTGGCTAGAAGGATTCACAAAACCCAGGGAAACAACTCTACTTGTAGTTACAGTTTTATCATAAAGGATACAAAGGAACAGCCAAATGGAAGAGAGACGCATAAGGCAGGGTATGTAGACGGCGTGTAAAGAGCTTCCATGCCTTCTTCGGATGTGCTACCTTCCCCGCACCTGATGTATTTACAAACACAGAAGCTTTGTTAGCCTCATTGTTCCAGAGTTTTTAATCTAAGTATTTTTTTTATCTGAGTATTTATTTTTTTTATTTATGATGGATTAAATCATGGCCATTGGCGATTAAAGTCAATCTCCGGCCCCTCTCTCCTCTCTGGAGGTCTGGGGGTGGGGCTGGAAATTCTAATCCTCTAATCCTCGCCCACCCCAACCTGTAGTTGGTTCCTCAGGCAACCAGCCCCCATCCTCAGGCTTTCTAGAGAACTGCCAAGATTCACCTCCTTTAGCTAAACTCAGTTAAGTTCAAAAGCAGGGACTCATTATGAATAATAAAAGACACTCCTACCGCTCAGGAAATTCCAAGGATTTTAGGAGCTCTGTGCCAGGAACCAGGGAGAAAGATCAAGTATCTAGTTTTTATTGTACCACACAGCCGTAGCTGGTGCTGTCTTGCATCACCTGGCCGACTGGGTAAGCATCAGCTTCCTGAGCTGTAAACATCCCAAGATATCCTCAAACCTACCTAACAGGTAGGCTGTGTGCATCCAGGAGGACTGTGTGAAAGGAGCCAAGCCAATGCAGCAAACAAGTCAAAACTCTCCATGATGAGATACTATTTCACAAGCACCAGCGGTGCTCGAATCAGAACCAGCCAGAGCTCACCTTCACATGGGAATGTAGGTTGGCACACCCATGAAGGAGACGTGTTTGTTAGTTTCTATAAAGTTAAACACACATCTACACTATGATTCGGCAATTCCACTCATAGGTATTTACCACAAGAAATAAAAACCTATGTCTCCAAAGAGAACTGTCCTGAATGGTCATTGTCACCTTTTCATAATAATTGAAAAAAACCTAGAAACTGAAGGTGAATTGGATAAATGAACTGTTGTACAATAAAAAGGAATGAACTACTGATAGAAAAACCCAAACGAATGAATCTTAAAATTTTAAGGAGCTAGACAGAAGAGGGCACATACTTTATGATCCCATGTATATTGATCTAGAATAATGAAAACTAATCTAGAGAAACCAAGGTAGGGACATGGTTGTTGGCAGTTGATTGGAAAGGGGTATGAGCGAGCTCTCTTGGAGACTGAAAGTGTTCTATATTTTGTTTTGAACAGTAGTTACTAAGGTACATATGATTATCAAAATTCTCCAAACTGAAAGTTTAAAATCTAAGTTTAAAATCTTCTACTTTACTGTCTATTGCTTGTACCTCAGTTAAAAAAAAAAAAGTTTAAAGCCCTCTGAGTGAAGATCATGGGCCTAAGAAGGTCTGTTTCTATATGGGAAGAGGGGACCCTGAGCTATACAGGAAAAATCTATCCAATCTTACAGTCCCAACCCTGAATTCCAGAATTGCATAAGTTGCTGGGGACTTGCTAAGGAAAGGTTCCAATGTCTGCATGAACGCTGGTCTAACCTTGCCTTTCCCTGAATCCACCAGAGTTAGTGTCTATGAAATGTGTTCCCCGAGTCATGATCCTTGCCTGCCTCCCCCAGTCCAAGCTCCCAAACCAGAAACTCCTGGGACACAGTGAAGCGTGTCACTCATCTCTGTATCCCTTACTCCTGGTGGGGGATAGCAGACCATAGGTACTCTATAAATGCTGAATTGCATTGAATCACTAGCTATCAGGGTTGGTTATGGATGATTCAGAAAATCCAGTCTTAGACACCAAAGTACCCAGTTTGTCAACATGCATTGACTATAGTAACCATAAGTCTACAATTTTCTGGTGGGAGCAGGATAGCTTTCTTCTCACGCCACACACCAAAGAGACAGCAAATACAAACCATTCACTCAGAAATTGTGTTCTATGGGGAGCAGACAAATAGGGCAGTGCCCCCCTCTCTCTCTGTCTTTCTCTCTCTGCAAGAAATTCCAGCATGTTGCCATGTTGATGGGAACAATTACATATGTATTTTGTGAAGTGATTTATTAGAGCAAAATGAGGTCCTTCTCCTTCATCCACCTCACTTCTGTTTTCTCCAGCTGTCTTTTGAGCTGAAGAACAAGGAGCTAGAAGGGGGAATTATAACTCCTGCTTTAGACCCACTGGCTCCAAGATAGACCCCCCCCAGATAAATCCCTTGGGTAGGTCAGGTTGAAGTTACCAGCATCACCGTGGAAACATCTCCATTGCTGGGAAATATCGAAAACTGCTGGTGTCGAGTTAACTAGATTTCAAAAACAAGTCAGAATTACATAGAGTCAGAAGAGGAGTGATAAAGGGATGATTTTAGTTAACAAGTAAGTGGTCATACCATCCACTCGGGTGATGGGGATGTACAGAAGCAACCACTTATAAATCCAATATTGAAGTTAGAGCCCAGCAATTGGGAGTATCTATTAATGACACTCCCATGACATCCTCCTACATGGTATACATACACTGTACTTTGATTATCCAAGTTGAATCCCTCAACTCCGTGAGGGAGACCATAAGGGGGGGCACAGGAACAGCCAGTGATGAGGCATGCGTCACAGTAGCAAGAATAGGGTCAGCGTGACTGCACTGTGGGTATTCACAGGTAATAGCTTCTGATCTTAGCGATGGAGTCCTCCAATCTCAGCCCCAGAGGGAAGGAAAGAGAAACTGGGCTGGGCTTGCGGACCTGAGGAAGTATCCTGTGGACCTATTACATTTATTAAGGGAGAACAGACCTTGAGAGAAGAGAAGGACCTTCTTGCAAAAGACAAATGACTAAAGCCATTTTATTAGAATATTAAATAGAAATGAGGTTGATTTTATAAAGGGCATGGCTACAAATCAATTCATGTAAGTTCCTTTACCAAGTATTTTTTTAAATTTTTATTGTTATGTTAATCACCATACATTACATCATTAGTTTTTGAGGTAGTGTTCCATGATTCATTGTTTGTGCGTAACACCCAGTGCTCCATGCAGAACGTGCCCTCTTTAATACCCATCACCAGGCTAACCCATCCTCCCACCCCCCTCCCCTCTAGAACCCTCAGTTTGTTTTTCAGAGTCCATCATCTCTCATGATTCGTCTCCCCCTCCGATTTCCCCCCCTTCAGTCTTCCCCTCCTGCTATCTTCTTCTTCTTTTCTTTTTTCTTAACATATATTGCATTATTCGTTTCAGAGGTACAGATCTGTGATTCGACAGTCTTGCACAATTCACAGCGCTCATCATAGCACATACCCTCCCCACTGTCTATCACCCAGCCACCCCATCCCTCCCACCCCACCCCCCACTCCAGCAACCCTCAGTTTGTTTCCTGAGATTAAGAATTCCTCATATCAGTGAGGTCATATGATAGGTGTCTTTCTCTGTTTGACTTATTTCGCTCAGCATAACACCCTCCAGTTCCATCCACGTCGTTGCAAATGGCAAGATCTCATTCCTTTTGATGGCTGAGTAATATTCCATTGTATATATATACCACATCTTCTTTATCCATTCATCTGTCGATGGACATCTTGGCTCTTTCCACAGTTTGGCTATTGTGGACATTGCTGCTATAAACATCGGGGTGCATGTACCCCTTCGGATCCCTACATTTGTATCTTTGGGGTAAATACCCAGTAGTGCAATTGCTGGATCGTATGGTAGCTCTATTTTCAACTTTTTGAGAAACCTCCATACTGTTTTCCAGAGTCCTTTACCAAATATTTATAGGATATCTACTGTAAACTCAACATTATGTTAGCCACTAGACTAAGGGGACTAAGGTATATTAAACATGATCCCTGCCTCCCAGGAGCTCAGAGAACAAGGGGTAGGGGGACACAGACATATAAGCACCTCAGACTGCCCAGCTCTGTGCTTTGCACCTTGCAAGCACTCACAAACCCTAGTGGCCATGATGATGATGACAATGATGATATTATAGTGTGGTAAGGGCACCCATAGAGGTCCAGAGGAGCTTTTCTGGCAGCATAGAAAATGAATGACCAAGTCTTTCAGGATGGTCAGGGAAGGGGTGCTCAAGCTGGTGAGCAGAGGAAGAGACAAGATACAGCGGACCAGAAGAATGTCCAAGCCAAATGCAAAGGGCCTGTGAAGACTGCTGGGAGCTCAGAGTCCCTTATGGAGAACTGAAGAGATGGTCCGAGAACCCAGCATCCTGGCCCAAGGATCAGGCCAGTTCACATACGAACTTGCACCCCTGCTATGAGCAGGCTTCAGGGAAAACTACGTTGTTGTTGTTTTTCCCTCCTTGAAAGGGGCTCCTTCCCATTTCCACTCCACATCTTTCAAATGACTATCAGAGATGAAGGATGACTGACAACAAGGAAAAATTCTGCTACAGTGATCTGTGCGATGTCGACCATAAATCCCACCAATCCCTCGGACTTCACATAATGAAAAACCACAGAATGATGGCAAATGGCATTCTATTAGATTCCAGGCGCTTTCCAACGCCATCTGCACTTTGTTTTCCATAAATGAAAAGGATGCATGGATTAAAGTTTGTATATTGAGTATGTGATGCTTTGTATCTCAATTCCACAGATAACTTTCTCCATCCTGACGTTTCAACATGATCTGTCCTTCAGGTTCTCAGACTCTGGAATATGCCTCTAGCACTTACTTCTGTCTGGTTTCAAATCAGAGTACAGCTTTCCCAAGTGTGCACAAGCCCAGAGGAGGACAGGACAAACCAGGTAGAACTCGGTCATCAGAAACCAGGGAAGAATCCATGTGCACGCTGATGAGGTTCAACTCCCAAGCCGAAAGCCCTTCATTACAGCCCCAGTCAAGACGGAGACCAGCTGGGTCGCAGGCAGTTCTGTGCTAGAGTTGACTTGTGTTGTCTTGTGAGAGCTAATGGTTACATTGCCAGGTATTTAAAGAGCTGGTTGTTCAAGCCACCATTTAAAATTAAATTATAGTCAAGTAATTATATAGTGAAATGTAACAAATATTCAAAACTCATCACAGTCTAATTAACTTATTGCATTTTACTCTCATCTCTGTTTTTGAAGTCATCAGCAGCCACTGGAGCTACACCCAGGAAACACTGGAAAACGGTGTCCTACGGGGTGTCCCCAGCCCTGCATGCAATAGCGTCCTGACAGTAGCTTGAAGGCAGCCACAGTGGGAGTATTTACACCACAGAAGTTGTCAAATGCTACAAATAAGGGGGCTTTTGTTTCCCTGGATGACTGTCGTTAAACATTTACCAGCCAGCACCAAGCCTGGTGAGGGCCGCAGAGGTGCGGTGTAGTTTACTCTGGGGAGTGACCTGGCTCATTCTGTGTCTCTGAACGACCTCCCCTGGCTGGGGTGTGGCATCTGGAATGGCAAGAGGAGGCTCCAGAGGTGTTAACGGAGCAGCTAACAGCTGATGGTCCACACCACAGGATAGACGGGCTGGTCCTGGGGCTGGCGAAGCCTCAGGGGCGATGAGAAGGAAACTGGGAACGGCGGGGCTTATGCTGCACTGGGAAGGACTGAGGGAGAACTAGGAGCTAAAGACGGCTCTGGGTTTTTTGGTTTTTGGTTTATTTGTTTTTTTAAACCACAAATGCTTTTGCCCTCTTTTTCTTTTTTTTATTGTGGGAAAATGTACATAAATGTACTATTTTAACCATTTTTAAGAGGCATTAAGTTCATTCACAATGTTATGTAACCATCACCACCATCTGCCTCCAGGCCTTTTCCTCATCCCAAACAGAAACTGCCCCCATGAAACCTCAAGTCCCCATCCCCCCAGCCCCCAGCCCCTGTAACCGCTATTTTACTTTCTGTCTCCATAAATTTCTTTCTAGCTACCTCACATAAATGGAATCATACAGTATGTGTCCTTTCGTGTTAGACTCATTTCCCTTAGCTTCACCTAGAAGTGGAATTGCGGGATCATATGATAATTCCATGTTTAGCTTTTTGAGGGACTGCCAAACTGTTTTCCACGGTGCGCATTCTCCATGCCCACCAGCAATGCATGAGGGTTCTCATTTCTCCACATTCTCGCTAACACCAGCTATTTTCCGTTTCTCTAGTAATAGCCTTCCTAACGGATGTGATCTCTTGCTCTCTTTTATGTAATCACAATGAAATATCGTCAGATTGCCTCCCGCAGGTATGCCCATTACATGCCTCCATTGCTCTCTACATTAGTTATTTATAGGACACATTTTTGTACAGGGTTGTATATACCAGTCTATGTACTCTGTGCCATGTGGGCAATTTAAGGCATTGTTAAAGGTAATCTCAACAGATTTATAACCTTGTCTATGTTTCTTTCCTTAGCAAGAGTGGTGATGGGGACGGGCAGCCTGCCTAGAAACCTTGGTGATGTATCCCTGTCAGACCTAGAGAGTCTAGGAGTCGGTTCCGGTACTTTCTTTTCCCTTCCCCCCACCCCCACCAGCCTTGTGCATGTCACAAATCAGTGCCCGGGAGGAGGGCAGGAACAAGGGCAACTCATACAGCCTTCACACTCATATTTACGGGCCACTGCTCAGTTTCAAAATGACCGGAACCGAGGAGTGGATAAACAGGGGAAATAATGCAAGGTCTGCAAACTGCCCCTAGCCAGACTGACCCGGCCGCCCATATCTGATCCTCCACGTATCTGAACCTTCAACAATAAATAACATGGGTCCTGGAGCAGAAGACACGGGAGTAATTTATATCTCAAAATCCAAACAAGTGCCAAACTGAGGTCGATTCTATGGATATAAATCCCACCTTGTTCATATGTGGACTCTCTGTGGTCTGAAAAAGAACAACGAGCAAGAAGGTGCTTTCCTAAGAGTTCCAAATGGTCAGGTCTTGAACTTGAGCACTTTTAGCGTCTTCAGCAAGGGCTCGGCAGAGATTGGAGGAAAGATGTCTGTGTCCTTGGCTAGAGATCATCCCCCTCCTCAGCAAGTTTTCACCTCGTTTTACAATCTCAGAGTGTCAGAGCTGGAAGAATGTTTGTGACCCTCAGACACTGTCACCTCATCATACAGATGAGATCATCACGGCCAGGAATTTAAGGGAGGTAAGCTGGCCCCAAGCCTGTCACTCCTGGCCAGCCCTCAGGCCTGGCATGCCCACCGAGATCTATGGCATTTGGGCCTAGGCTGAGAGAGAATTGGGGAACCTGCAGAGAGAGTGTAGGGGGGCAAATGTCTCCTGAGTCTGGGCATGAGTCGGATTTCTTTCAACAAGTAGCAACAGCGATATCTCACTCGGCAGTCCCAGA
Organism: Phoca vitulina; assembly: GCF_004348235.1. Classification (NCBI taxonomy): domain Eukaryota; kingdom Metazoa; phylum Chordata; class Mammalia; order Carnivora; family Phocidae; genus Phoca; species Phoca vitulina. The sequence continues at coordinate 2,058,146 of NW_022589751.1, read as the reverse complement.
GTGGGGAAGGCTACTTGGTCAGCTTTGACTCACAAACACCCCATAACTAAGTGACTTAAAACACAACCACTGATTATCTTACAACTCTGTGGGTTGGCAGCTCGAGCTGGGCTCAGCAACACGATTTCCTCTTCTGTTGCTGGGGCAGCTGGGGGCTGGCTGGTCTGAGATGGCCTCAGCTAGAACAGCTCTTGTCCTCCAGCACACTGGCCTGGGCAGCTTCCAACAGCAGCAGGTGAGTGTTCCAACTCTGGAGGAGCTCAGAGAAAGAGAAAGAGAGAACATCGATGTGTGCAAGACCCTGAGGTCCAGAGCTGGCCCACCTTCATTTCCACTGCATTCCGTTGGCCAAAGCAAGACACAGGCCAGCCCGGACTTGGGAGGAAGAGAAGGAGCCGCAAAGGCACATTGCAAAGAGCATGGGTCCAGGAAGGGCACAGGACTGTGGCCATTCTTGCACTCTGCCACCACCCCCATGACGTGGTCCAGATGGTTCACAACTGCTTGCCCTTGAGAAAGCTGAGGGTTTGAACAAAGAGAATCTCAGTGGGGATTAGTGTGGAATGAATACCAGGGGGCCTCTTCTGAGTGTCTGGGCCATTTAAATCCCCGACACTGTTGCTCAATCCTATGCAGACGGTGGCCCTCCAACCAGACAGAATGCATCATCCACTGGCTTGGTCATTAGAAGCTGGCACAGGTTATCTACCTCGGAGAAATGTGACAATTCTTGTGCTTGAGTGTTATGGACCAACATCTGTACTCACCAAAAACAGCTGAAGTGACAAAGGCCCAGAGAGACTAAGTCACGTACCTAGGGTCACACAGCTAGTAAGTAGCGGAACCTTGAACTGCCCATCAACCTCACTTTTATCAAGCACACTACATGGTACCCTGGGTGCCTGTAGCTGAAAGAAAATGGTCCACTGACTGGGGAGGCTATAGAATGAACCCTGGGCACTCCAGAGAGGAAGAAAGGAGTGCTGGGAACTGGGTGTCTAGCCCCTGCCACTTCACCTCCTTCCCCAGACCGGGACCTGGAGGGCATGCGTGTCGCACTTGCAATCCCTGAGGAGTACAGCCAGCTTCTCTGCTCTTTTGTCGGGTTTCTCTGTACATTATATAAAGCTGCCAGAACAGAAGAGCAGAGAAGGGGAAATGAGGGAAATCATTTTGCAATCCATCAAAATATAAGGACTAGATCTTCCCTTCAAAAAAAAAAAAAAAGAGCTCTGATTAAAACCAATCTCAGATTGTATGGGTCACCTCAGGACAGCTCTCGGGTCTCATGTGGGGCCCAAGCCTTTCTTCTGACACAGGTTTTCTTGCTGGACACAAGGAAGAGCCTGTCTAAGAGAGGACAGAGGGACCCCCACTGAACGCTGCCATGTGCCAAGGCTGGGCCAGGTGCTGCATGCCTTGTGAAATTAAATGGTGAGGACCCGACCCCACAGGTGGGCAGTTGGCGGGGGACACTGAGCTGAACCTCAAGACCACACACAACCAGCAAGAGATAGCACTGCTCTTATTAGACCAGGGCTTTCATTCTGGTTGCACCCTACAGGAATCTCCTGGGGAGTTCTAACACAAACAGCACCCAAGCTGGCCCCCCAGAGACTGGTTTATGGTGCTGGGTGTCCTGCTTTTTGTTTGGTCGTTTCCCAGTTGATTTTAATGTGTGGTCAGGATCAAGAGCTACTGTGTGAGACATGTCCTCAACATTACCTGCACGTTGAAGTTAGGGAGCTTCAAAAACGGTATGGAGCCTGGGTCCCACCCGCAGACATTCTGATTAAATTAGTCAGAGGTGTGACCTGGGCCTCAGGACTTTTTAAACCTCCCCAGGTGATTCCTATGAGCAGTCAAGTTAAGACCTACTGTCTGAGGTGAACTTAAGGAAAGAGTGAGTCTGGGTTTCTCAGAAAGGTCAAAAGACCCCATCATCTGGGTGCTTCACCCCACAGGGACCCACCCACACCATTCTCTGGGGTCAGAATCTCTGGTGTCACCCACTCTTCAAACATCCCGCCCCCAGAGAAGGCCTCCAGCAGCACTCCAGAGCTCAGGCCGGCCTGTGTCCTGCCGTGGAGCCATCTCTGGGGCCCTTCCCCTGCAGGCCTGACTTCCCGCATCGCTGTCTGAGCCGGGAGCCCAGCTCTTTACCCAGGAGACCCTGTCAGAGACTTCTTAGTTCTTCCTGGTCGATTTTCTGGGTCACGTTACCTTTGCAGAGCATTAACAGCTTGACTTCTGAGGAAGTTGAGTTCCCATTTCTCCAAGGAGGCCCTAGAGCGGCTGGGGAGCACTGGGAGCCTAAGAAGACGCCCCCAAGCACAGAGCAGAGAGGAAGATTCAGCCTAAGGCCACCCCAGTGGGCTAGCTCGGCAACCACAATGAGGGCAGGGAAAGATGACTGTTCTGGAACAGGGTTCTACCCAAGCGTTTCTGATTCGGTAAGTGTGGGTGAGACCCCTGAACGTGCATCTCTAACAAATTCCCTGGTGTAGTGCTGCCAGTCCAGAGAACCTCCTCTGCAAACTACTCATCCAAAGGCTGTGGTGTCTACTTCTCCCGCTGTTACAACTTTTCCTTTCACCGGATTCTCTGCAAGACTAAATAAAAGACCCCAACTTCTTGTGCTTAAGCACCCTGCGCCAATCTTCTCCGGAAAACAGGGTCTGCAGAGGGAAGATGGACAGTAGAGCAGACAGAAGAATGGCCCCTGACAATGTCCATGTCCTAATCCCTGGGATGCGTGAAGGATGTGTTACATGGAAAAAAGAAGTAAGGTTGCAGGTGGAATTAGGCTGCGAAGGGGCTGACCCTAAGATAGAGATACTATCAGTTATCTGGGTGGGCCCAGTGCCCAGCGGAGCCACTTCCCCATCTGGGAAAGAGATGAGATGAAGGAAGACATTTGAAGGTGAGAGGGATGCAGCCATATTTGATGGCTTTGAAGATGGAGAAAGGCGGCCACAAACTAAGAAATGTAAGGTGCGAATAGCCCTCAGCTGACAGCCAGCAAGGAGACGGGGCTCTCAGTCCTACAGCTGCAAGGAACTGCACTCTGCCAATAACCGGAATGAGTAAGGAAACGGGTCCTCCCTTAGAGGCTCTGGAAAGAGGCCACACCTTGACTTGAGCCCAGACACCAGATTTAGCCCCATTGCAGCCCAGAGCGCTATGGTGCTCCCTCCCTGTGTGCTGCCCTTGCCTCTGTCCTATGTGTGTGCCCTGGTGCAATCCCCTCCCTCCCAGAGCTTCCAGAACCCCGTTCCAAGGTAGTCTTTGGATCAGGTAAAACAGGTGAGAATTATACAGGCAGAAACTGTAGGTGGAAGGAGCAGAGGGGTGAGGTATCACGGGAAAAGAAAACTGAGAACAGACACAGAAGGAGCTGACGAAGGAGGCCGTCAGAGTGAGCGACTTCATCCCAAGCAGAAGATTCTGCAGGCATCCTCTCTGTCCGCAATGGCTTCTCCCTGGAATCCTCCCTTGACGGGACCTCACCGAGCTCAGCTCACTCATCACTGGAGAGCTCACAGTGGGAGACTTGCTGCATCTGGTGAATGTCATCAGGGAAATGTGGGAGGTGCCTGCCCCACTCACCCTCCTTCCGGGCTGGGGACAGAGCTCCCTATAACCAAGCTGGGCATTCCCTGTCCCTTAGCCTTTACCTGGGCCCCAGCCATGACTGATGTGGGCCCAGCCTTCCAGCCAGCGGCAGACATGGGCTTCACTGGCAGTGGATGGCATGGGGCTGCCATGGTCCTGAGACACTATGTCTTCTCTATCACCGAGGCCTCCACATTTGTGGCTTGCAGTGTTTCTAAACCATTTCTTCTCAGAAGCTTCCCTGTTGTTTCTCTCCCCTGGCACTAAATTCATGCAGCTTTTATAGTTTTTAGCTGTATACAGCTTCATTCTCTTTTGCAGTACCAAGTAGTAGGCCTTCCTTATATAAGCATTCTATATATCTTTGTTGGCAGATGCATAATTCCAGTACATTTTTAAGTTTAAAAAATCAATTATTGAGCAACATGCATGTTATCCTGTTGTGGTAAGAAAACATGTTTTTCCGTATATTCAGAATAGTATATCTAGAATACACTCTAATATATTAACTTACATCTGGAGAGGAGGTACTTTCTTAATTCTTATCCCTATTTCCTTTTTCAAAGTGTATTTTTTTTCCAAGTAATAAAAAAGGAACCAACTTAATATTTCAAGAGATGATAAGAGGCTTAAAGCAACAAATCAACAAAAACAAGAGTAACAAAAAGCTGTCCCCTATTTCTCCAATTCCTCTCCCCAGTTCTACCCCCCAAAGATAAACATTGTCAATTCTTCTGATATTCACTGTCCTATTTTTTGCTAATATATTCATGTTGCAATTTTTGATTGATCAGCTGTAGGCATTAGCTTCTGACCTCCCCATCACTACCTCTCCTTCCATCTTCCTAAAACATCATTGTGGATACTCCTTTTCTTCAGTTCTCAGAAATTTTCTTGTGTTACATCTTCCATACTTTTTTCCCCTCTGTCAGCCTTTCTGGAACTCCTGTAACCTTAGCCTTTCTCCTCGATTTCCCTTTCTTTGTCTTTTTATTGTACTAGATTTTAGCTTCTAATTGTTCTATTTGTTTATATTTTATTTGGATTTTGTTTGTCTTTCATTTTGAGATTCTTTTGCTTTGGTTTTTCTTTTTCAGTGTATTCTGTCCTTGTTTTCTAGATGATATACCTTCTCATATGTCTCTCAGGATAGCAATTACAGGGTTTATTGTTTTTTAAGTTTTCCGTGTGCCTTACATGGTCTGTACCTTCTCTCTGGGTCCTCTTTCTCTGTTTGTCTTGGACTTTGTCATGTTGGAACCTCTCCTCAGATACTACTTTATACTTACAATAAGGTACTAAAGAACTGATTAGAAACATGATGTGGAAACTTCGAGGACTTGGAGGTTTCACGAGAAGGTCTTGAGACTTTTGGTCCCCTACAAGTTAATATTGAGGCCTTCTCTGGGGCTATTCACCCTCCCCAGGAAAGTCCTCCGGCTTCCTCCCTGGGGACACAGGGCTGCCTTCTGCTGTTCTAGAGTCAAATCAGGGTAATAGCTGAAGAGCCCACAGTTCAACACAGTCTGACTTTAATGGCTTGCCTCGCATCCCAGAGCCTGACACATCACCATTCCGTTCATCTGGACAATAAACCTCTGGTCTCCATTGGAGGGAGGAACAGGAGACAAGCAGGGCAGAAAGAAGGGATGGGAACCCCCAGATGGTGTGGAGTAGGGAAAGGACCTGAGAGTCCAACTGCTCAGTTTCCAGACTTTTGACTATTCCCTCATTTTTAGCCCCCAGTCTGACCCTGGCTCCTTGGTCCGTGCTGTCCCTGGGTGCTGAGCCTCTCCAGGATCTGCAGGGTGAAACACTCAGTGCTCACAGGAAACACTGCAGGCAAGTAGCTCGAATTTTGCCATGTTCTGCAAAATCAGTTGCCACTCCTCCATCCCCCTTCACTTGAATTTCCCCGGTCTGCTCTTGTCTTGTGTCCTTGGACTAAACAGGTTTTAAATTCTCACACTCCATCTTAGTGGGGAGGAGCCAAATGCTTACCATTTAAAAAAAAAAAAAAAAAACCTGCATTCCTCTGGAAGCTCCCATGTTTTCAAAACTAAACCTGGGTGTTTTTTTGTTTTTTAGTTACATCAGAAAAAAAATGTTTTTCTTGGTATGTGGACTAGCAAGTGGGTGATGGTGAATGAAAGAAATCAAATGAGTAAAACATGCTTTTAGCACTTAGAGAAGTTAAAATGACCTTGCTTGACTTCCGAACAAAATTCACTGACAGGATTCACCTGACAGAGCCTTAGACATCTTTTGCGAATTAATTTAAACGAAAAAATCAAAATGTTCATAGACGCTCTCATGAAAAGCCCTGACATGGAGGGGAAACTGTAGCTTCCCCTCCTAATTTCACCCCTGCCCTTACATTTCATGGCGGGTGTGGTTTTCTGGGGGAGCACAACCAGGACCCTCATGAAGGAGCCTGCGTTCTTTCTCCTGAGGCCCCCTTGGGGCTCTGATTGATGAGGAAACCCCTTCCTCATAGCAACAACAGAGAGGGACCTTGTCTGAGTTAACTCGGCGCCTTTGACTAAAATATTATTTCCTCCACATGTTGGAGTTCACTCCTGGGAGCATTGGGGATTTAACCTCCTAAATGCTACAAACCTGGACAGGTATTTAGTCTTGCTATGTCCCCTGAGAGGACTGATGTCAGAGACCAATTTCCCGAAATCTGTGGTCATCAAGAGGGCCAAGCCTGTGAAATGTTTAAAACCTCCTCTGGCCATGCACCATAAATCTGTGTCTCGACAGATGGTCCCCAGAGAATCAGCTGCACCGGCAGGTTGGTCTGACCACGTCCGACGAGGGTTGCTCAGCAGAGCAGGTGGTCCCCATGTCAGGCCCCCATCAGGCATGACAATCCCTCACCCTGTCAGTCTACCCTTTCAAGACAGCTTAATTGAAACAGAATTCAGGGTTATAAAGACCACGGCCTCAGTGACTTGGAAAGATCTGAAGGGTCCAAGTGCTTCATTTATAAGCACAGGAAAACCAGTCCCCAAGAAGCATGACCTGTCCTGGTTCACACTGACCCTTAGAGGCAAGTTGGAGTTCGCCCCCAGGTAACCTGGCCTGAAGACTACTGCACCATTCCCTCTAGAACCAGGTTGTGAAAATGACAGTCGTGAAGCCCTTCCCTGAGCTACAGCAGGACAGACCCACGGGGCTCAGTAGCCCTCCCCACCCCACTCCAGAGCAGGTGTCCCACCCTGCCCTGCACGGACCAACACCTGCTGGGCCCTGGGCAGCTCTGCCTCCCTGTGAGCAAGCCCATACAATAACACGGGCCTTGCACGGATCAATTAGTACCCCCTGCACTGTGAGGGAGCAAACACAGATGGCACCAAACTTAGAGAAAGAGGTGAAGGGCAAAGAGGAGTTCACCTGAAACTGCATCCACTGTGCCCTTTATACTGCTGGGTATGTGGCTTTGCCTACTTCCTGTGCTTTGGCTAAATTGATTTTAAAGAGCTAAAGTATAAATAAAGGGTCCCCTTGGACAAGACTTCTTCATTCACTCAAGCATCCACCATCCCTTAGTCGATAAATCTTGCCAGCCTGTGGAAGAGGCCAACACTAACTCAGCAAATGGTAATACAGTGTGGCCGGTTGCTGGGGACCTGCAGGTCTGAGGCTCTCTGTTTTCTTCTGCAGACACTGGAATGAGGGTCTGAGGAGGTCAAAGGTTTAGACCAGCTGCAGGGATCTGTCTCCAGAGCCAGGCACTGGCTTTGAGTTACGCCCATGGGCTTCCTACTATTTTGTGCAAGCTGCCTCACCCCCAACAGATGAGGATTAACATACACCCACATTTTATCTCTTCCTGACTTCTCACGCTCCCCAGAGCCATCCTGGGCATCTAGAAGTTTTGTGCTATTATTAATGGCACACAATTTATGACCATCCCATATGGCAGGGCGCATCTGTGAAGCATCCATACATAGCAACACACAGAAGCTCTAGACAAGGCCAGGGGCAGCTGCAGCCCAGGCCCTGGGGCCATTCATTCCCATGAACCACCCTGTGAAGACAGAGGGGAGCTCCACCCAGTCTGCAATCAGTGAGGAAATCAACACCCAGTTTCTGACAGAAGCCCTCCGGAATGGTCTGCGGGCCTGCTGGGATGGGCTCCTCTCACTGGGCAGCTTTATGATGAAAGCACCTGGAAAACCAGAGGGCACAGCAGAGGGAGCCCAGCTGAGACCACTGGGCTCATCGTGTCCTCATTTCTGCTTTGTGTGATCTCGAGTAAATGCCCTTAATCTAACATGACTGCTTTCTCATCTGTAAAATGCAAATAACAATAAGAATAGGGTTGTATATATAGCGCTTAGCACAGCACCTGGAATGCAGTTAACGTTGAGCAAACACTAGCTATTATCATTGTCACCGACATTAACACCAGTTTTCACAGCCCTGGAGGCAGGACACTTATTATCAAGCCGCTAGAATCATTGTAAGCTGATTGAGTTGAACTGCCTTCCTATGGTTACAACACACAGGCCCTCTGGTCAGTGTGCAGGGACATGAAACAATATAGTAAATAAAGCTCCGATGAGCCCTGTTGTCCCAAAGAACAACTACTCCCTCTAGCCTGGTTTTCCATGAGGTCAGGGCCGGGCTGTGCCCTGAACTTGGAGTGTTGTCGGCTCACTGGGTGGAATCCTGTTGTAACAAAACCTACAAAAGGTTGGCCACAGAGCAGACAGTTTTCTTTGTTCACTTATAATATTAGACCCCATTTCCTGGCATCTGCTTTAGACAGGTCTTTTGACACCATACTTCCAACCCAGTGAGATGCCTTGTAGACCCATTTGACAGATAAGGAAGTGAGGACTGACAGAGGATAAAGGATGTCCCAGCTCACACAGCTGTTAACCACGGGGCTGAGCTTGGCATCCCCCCTCTCCCTCTCTACACTGCTTCTCGGCCCTGGCCGGGCACCCAGGGACTGTGGATAGGCGGGCAGAAGAGGAACCAGGCAAGGTAGAAGACCCCGGCTCTCTTCCTTCGCATTCTCGGTGCATTCCTGGCACTTTTCAGAGCACCTGTCTGGATACTTTTAGGAATCATAGCCATTTGGAATCACAGACTCCCGGGTCCAAACCATCCAATCAGTGCTTGAGAACGGCCCACAGTGTTCCCCACCCATGCACACACACACACACACACACACACACACACACACACACACACGGTGTGCTTGGGAGCTCCAGGACCTCCTGCACCAGCCCATCCTATTGGTGGGGGGACGATGGATAGAACACCTTCCCCTACTGTGAGCTTCTCCCCATAACTCCCACCCATAAGTGCAAGTTGAGACCCCTTCCAATGCACCAGGAGTGGAAAGTGTGCTTTCTCCGTGTGATACGCACGTCACACCGTTGAATGGAGCAGTGGGGTCCCTAGCACTCTGCTTCTTCTACTGCTGGAATCTGAGGCTCCCTTCTTGTTGCTTGGTGTACTTTTCCACACTCTTTATGCAGGTTCCTCACAGCCATCAGCAGTCTGGGTCCTTCCCTCCATCCTTTCTCAAGCCTGTTGGAAGCGGAGTTCCCTGGGCAGGGGATTTCTCAGGAAGATGGCCCTTTCTTTTTCCTCTGGGCCCATTGGTGACTACAATGTCTGAGAGCTCCACCACCTTCACAATTAGCTTCTATTTCAGGGCGTCTGGCCCTTGGTTCCTGGAAATCTTTTCTCTGAATTCTGTGATGTCTGAGGACCTTGTCTGCCAGCCAGGTTTCTCCTTTCCCCGTGGAGCTCCACAAATGGCTTAATGGTAGTAAGAGGGGCCAGAAACTCTGCCAGAGTCCTCTAGAGAGTTTCTTTGAGACGACACACCCTGGGGTTCCTCCACATTGTGCTTGTGCAACAGGCAGTACCCTCCTTCCACCACCAGCCCAGGACCCCACTTCATCCATCTTGGCAGCAGCCCCGGTGAAGCAGAGGCACCCTCAGGGATGGAGCTCTTTGGTTCTGAGTCTCCCCAACCTAAGCCCAGTGTGCAGGAAAGAGCTTCCTGAGGAAAAGTGTTGGCAAGAACTCAGTTCAGGCATGACCCACCATGTCAGGCGAAATGCTCTGGGCTATAACCCAAACCTAGGTCAACTGGCTTAGCAATAAGGAACAGGTAAGTTTAGCAGCGCCCTAAACTTAGCTGGTGCCCTGTGTTGCTGCCGTATCACTGGCCAGACTCCACGTGCTGATTGTGCCCTTTGCCTTGACCCTCTCATCACGACAGAGCTGCCCATCCTGACACAGGGGCACCCAAAGAGGGGGAGCCCAGCCCATCTTCAGGCCCCTTATTAAAAGTGAGGGACACTTTCCCAGAAGTGCATCAGCACATGCCCCTTCCAGGCTGTTTGACCAGAATTGGGTCTCATGCTCATTCCTAAAACAAAGGCATTAAGAAGGGGAGGTTATAATCAGGACTGAGCTAAACAGACCTTGTCAACCAAGGCCTGGAAGGAGTTTATGTCTTCTGAGCAGGCAGGTGTCAGATACCCAAGAAAACCAGCTGCCGTGAGCAAGGAGGGAGCAAGGCATGCTGCGGGGCTGGCCAGAGTTTCCCAAGGAGCTCAGAGAGAACAGGCACCCGCAGGGCATGGAGCCACAGGGTTGCAGACCCTGGCCCCCAGCAACAACATCCGCACGCTTCAGTGTCTGCCACAGAGACCCAGGTACCAGCATGTGGGAGAGGGGATGCATGGAGGCACAGGTGCCAAGACCTGTGGAAAACTGGGAGATTTGGAGTTAATAAATGCAGTCTGCTATTAAACACAGTCAGCTGACCCAAGAAATAAATATGTCAAACCACACATTTTTAAACCTGATCTTAAAGCTCCCATGAACACGGAGATTCTTAAACTCATTCAAAGGTGGGGGGGGGATGAAAAATAAATGATAGTCTTTATGGAATATTATGAAATCTTGATCAAATTAATCAATCACATCAGAATAACTTTATTTTTTAATTTTTTTTTATCATAATCAGTCTTTAATTCCCAACCTCTATTTCCCCCATCCCCCCATCCACCTCCCTCTGGTAACCATCAATTTGTTCTCTATGGTTAAGAGTCTGTTTCTTGGTTTGTGTCTCCCTCTTTTTTTTTCTTTTGCTCATTTGTTTTGTTTCTTAAATTCCACATGTGAGCAAGATCACATCGTACTTGCCTTTCTCTGACTGACTTATTTCACTTAGCATGATATGCTCTAGCTCCATCCATATCATTGCAAATGGCAAGATTTCACTCTTTTTAATGGCTAAGTAATACCACTGTGTATTTATACCACATCTCCTTTATCCATTCATCAGTGGATGGATCATCAGGTGGACACTTGGGCTGCATCCATAGGTTGACTATTGTAAATAATGCTGCTACAAACATAGGGATGCGTTTATCCCTTTGAATTAGTGTTTTTGTATTTTGGGGCTAAATACCCAGTAGTGTGCTTTCTGAGTGACAGGGTAGTTCTATCCTTAATTTTTTTGAAAAACCTCCATGCTATTTTCCAGAGTGGCTGCACCAGTTTGCGTTCCCACCAACGTGCATCCTCACCACATCCTCCCCAACACCTGTTGTTTCTTGTGTATTTGATTTTAGCCATTCTGACAGGTGTAAGGTGATATCTCCTTGTGGTTTTGATTTGCACTTCCCTGATGATGAGTGATACTGAGCATCTTTTCATGCGTCTTTTGACCATCTGGATGTCTTCTTTGGAGAAATATCTGTTCATGTCTTCTGCCCATTCTTAAATTGGAGTATTTGTTTTTAGGGTGTTGAGTTGTATCAGTTCTTTATATGTTTTAGGTACTAACCCTTTATCAGACATGGCATTTGCAAATATCTTCTTCCATTCAGTAGGTTATCTTTTAGTTTTGTTGATTATTTCCTTCACTGGGAACTTAGAATAATTTTAATAGAGAAAAATATCTATTCATTATATGAGGGTGTATGATCCTCACGAAGCAATAAACAAAACAGACTATGCCTGAGTTTTTCATTATTATTAGAATTTGGTTTGGGTTTTTTTTGTTTTTTTGTTTTTTTTTTTACCTAATTTGGTTGTTTTGCTGTCTATCCCATTTGAGCACAGGGGTAATAAAAGATTTCAGAAAAATGCCTGGGAGAAACCCTAAAACTTGATACCATTCAATTCCTTGCGTCAATGAGGAAATTGAGAATTAGTAAAAGCCCACAACTGTCAACTTTTAGAGGCTGGGTTTCTTGGAGCTGCTCTCAGGACATACTTTGAGAGCCACCAATCCAGCCAAACCCTCCCATTTGTTTTCTGCAAAAGTTACTACGGCTTACTAATATCTTTGGGTTTCCTCAAGGTCACCCAGTTAATTATTGACATAGAAATTCTGCTCCCAAAGAATCATAATTATTTCCCACATCACACATCAGGGATGCATGTCAGGGATAAAGGAGGGTCCGTGTGTGGGGTTGGCCTGAGCTATAGGCATGTCTGGTTGAGTCCAAATCCAGCACAGACTGCAAAGTTTTCCACCTATATGCAGAACTCATTTCAAAAAGCTGCTTCTGCTAGTGATTTAAAGACACATCTTTCTCTCCCACACACAGACCAACATGGACCTGTCACCTCTAGACACCAACTCTCCTAGAGCCAGTGGGCCTGAGGTCCAGGTGTGGCTTCCTCAGAGCTGACCGGGAAGGGCGGGCGTGGGCTGGCCCCTCGGCTCTCTCCTCCCGCCCAGAAATGGTTAACTGCCAGCTCCAGGCTGCCTCCAGCCCAGCCCTAATTGGCCTGATCTCAAGCTGCTGGCCGTGCTGGAGCCTCAGCGGCTCCAGGCCAGGCTGGAGCCGCACAGAGTGGCAGGGGCATTCTTCCAAGGTAATGATTAAGCTAAGCGTCTGGCAAGGGCATAGGCAGCAGAGCCGGGAAGGTGAGCCCTATCCACACCTCAGCCAGGCTGTGGTGGCCAAGACTGGTTTGGAAGGCAGGGCTCCAGGGCACGGGGGCCCAGAGCCGACAGCCACAGCCTCCCCCTGCACACACGGGCATCCAGGAGCATCTCAGGCCGGAGCCTCTGCTGCCTGCCCTACTGGGACTCTGCCCTCAACCCTGGCATCATGAAGCTGCAAATGTTCTGGACTGGTCTGGAATACACCTGCCGGCTCCTGGGCATCACCACGGCTGCAGGTAAGACCCCGCCTCCCAGCTGCAGTCCCCGATGCACTGGGCACAGCAGACAAGGCTGTTCAAGGGGTGGGGGCCAGCCGGCTGGGGACAGATGGACACATCTGGCCACATCTGCCCTCACTTTTCTTCCCGATGCTTCCAGAAACACTGCTCTGCAGGGCAGCGGCAGGTGCAGTGGGATGAGCCTGGGTGAGGGCACCTGGTGCTGAATCTCCCCTTGGCAAGCCACCACCCATGTGACCTTGGGAGCCCTCAGTGTCCTCATCTGGAAAATGAGTAGAGAGGGTCTGCCTTACCTCCTTGAGGGCTGTCATGACGTGGAAGTGAGAGCCGAAGCTGAAGGTATGAAAGACCAGGCAAATGTGAGAATTGGATGCCTCGCTGTTTAGCTACGAAGATGGCCAACAGAGCTCATCATGTTTTACCCAAACCACAGCTCCATTTCAAGGGACGAGAATTCCCAGCACTTGGGACAGGCCGAGCTCTAGCACTGGACGGGGAGGTCCCGGGCTTCCCTTGGCTCACTCCCACCCCATGAACAGAAAGTCCTGTAGAAAACCAGGCCCCCTCCCTGTGATCTGACCGCAAGAACACACCGTGGGTCTGGCGTAGAGGTGGTTCCCTGTGCTGGGCTCCTCTCCCTCACCCGCCTGATCACAGGGCTGCTCGACCCTCAGACAGAGAGAAGCAAAGCAGCCACGATCCTGAGTTCTGCCTGCTCCCTTCCCCAGTGCAGACTCCAACCTTTAGCCCTCCACGCTCTCCACATGGTCAGGGTTGTTGAGCCTGTGTGAGAGATCACAGCTCTCAGCTCTAGGCTCCACTGTCCCTTGGGAACAAGGAAGAGACATACATTGCTCGCCGAGTCCTTCCTTGCCACTGGACAACATCCAGTATGAGTCTTGGCAACTAGGAAATGTCCCCCAGCTTGGACTCCAGCCATGCTGGTTCCAGCCCCCTCCCTGTCATTTGCTGATGTGTGACCTTGGGAGAGCCACCCAGCCCCTCTAGGATGGCACTTTCTGATCGGGACCTGCTGGCCAGATGTTTTGGAGGATCGAAGATGCACAAACTGAGCAAAGCTCAGTGGAACTGAAGGCATAAACCTCTTGGGAGAAGCCCGCATGACCTGTTCAGAGCTCGGTAGGGAGGCTGGCCGGCGGAGTCTTCTAGTTTTAGGTCCTCAGCACAAGAAGTCAGCTGTGGGGGAAGGTCTAATGACACTCCTCCTGTGCAAGATGGAGCACCTGAGCCCAAATAGGGGCAGCGACCTTGCCCAAGGTCACACTGCAGATCAGAGGAACAGCCAGTCTGGAGCCCAGGTGCCTCAACTTTTGAAAAGGCCAGGACTCTGGCCAAGGAACTCCCTGCTTCCCAGAGTAGGAAACCCCACCCAGTGGACACCAGGAAGGGCCTGGAATTGCTCTGCTGAGGGCCCTGAGTAAAGGGGCTGATGGGGGAGCCTGTTCCAGCTTCCACCAGAAGCACCTTGTCACCTACATGTAAGGCAATGACTGCCAAGGCCCACAACTTCCCATCCTGGGGAGAGGAAGGTAAACCTGAATAGGGTTTCTGTGTCTGGGGTCCAAGTCCTGGTCTACCCCTGTTGATCTTGAGCCCACCCTGCTTTCCTCTGGCCCTCAGTTTCCAGATAGGCAAAAGGTACCCTTCTCAGCTATCAGATAACTTGGTGATAGTTCCTGCCGCTACATTCTGCCCAGAGCTGAGGTCTGCCTCCTGTCAGGGAGCTGTTTGAAGAGATATCTATTTTTCTAATAGCTTAGCAAAAGGCAGTTTAAAAGTCTGATTTATCTCAGCCAGTGGAAGGGTCTGCAGCCATACAAGCGCATGCACACGCGTGCAAACACACACACACACACACACGCACACTGTTCCTCTTAACCACAACTCTTATCTCTGTGTGGAGGGCCGCTGTTAATGCTGAAGATGGGCCTTCCGCCTGGTTTTGATATAGGATCCAGGCTAAAAATAGGCTATGAGTTGCCTTTTAATGGCCAGGCTTTCCAGTAATCTTGTTGGAGCTTTCTAGAGTGCTGGGAGCAAGTGGGAAGCTAGAGAGAGGGGCTTCGGTGCTCTTGGGCAAATCTCAAGTTTCTTCCAGCATCACTAAACTCCTGGCCTGTTTCCAGTGTTTAAGATTTGCAAATTCCTTATTCCCTTAAGCCTCTTGTTGTTGAAATATCTGTTGAGAAGTCCGGGCCTCATTTAGAGTAGCATTGCTACTAGAAGGGAAGTAAGACTTGATACAGAGGCTGTTATTTCACAGAAACCCCAAGAGACCTAAGGTAGCCCCTGGTCCTTCTATGAGAAGTGTAGGTTCTCCAGAAGCTAGGAAAAGCATGTGGCCCAAGGTTGCTCAGAGCGTCACCTTCAGAGACCAGGCAGCTGCCAATCCAGCAACCTCTTCCCTGGATCCCCTTCTCCTCTGTAGATGGGATCTGGGACTACTAGAGGTTCTAAGGGTACCAGACCCCAGGAGACTCCACCAGAATGGCAAGGCCCAGTGGCGATGGCCTGGCTGGCTGAGTTCATCTCTTCTTCACCTCCCAGCCACTCTGGATGAAGCTTCATCAGGATGTCCAGTGGTCCCACAGGCCAGTGCTGCCCCACTCCCATGCCCAGCCCCACACCACCAGTGGGCACACCACCAATGGGCACTGACCACCATTGCCACTGCTAAATAGGGGTAGACAGGCCACAAGCAGACAGCACCCAGCTGAAGTGTTTCTAAAATTAGAAAATTCTCTCCCATGAGACATTTTTTTTATGACTTTGAGCCAGTCATAAGTTTTCCAGATCATCACAGAGCTTCTCCCCAACATTTGTCTTACACTTGGTTAGCTTCACTCATTTGCATCACCTCCCTGGCATGGAAGGCTCTGTGTGTGTGTGTGTGTGTGTGTGTGTGTGTGTGTGTGTGCATGCACTGGTGTCCCTCCTGCTGAGATGTGGCTCCAGGAGTCACCCGAAGAAGCAAACACAACTGGGGAACTGCACACAGATTGTGAGCACTCCACACCTTCCCGTACAGATGCCAGACACCTACTGGTCTAAACCTCAAAGCAGGTTCTCACTGTGTCCACATAAAGGCAGGGCCATGACATCCTGAGTTAGAGACTCAGGCCCCAGAGGATGCTCGGCCCTGTGATTTATTGTCACTACAAACCAACCATCGGAAAAGGGAAGCTGGGAAGTGGGTTTTACTGACATGAGAGCACAGACAGGCATCTGTCTCACAGGACTGGTCCCCATCCTTGTTCTTGGAGAGCAGGATTGGCTTCCCTTTGACCTTCCACAATTCTCTTAATCGCTGAGGGAGAATCTCCATGCGCTTCCTCACCACTCCTCAGCCCCAGCCCCAAGTCTGTGGGGAAGAGAATGGAAAGAGCCCACTGGTTCGGCCCTTTGTTGAGACCCCCGCAACTTTCCTCAGAGCAAGGAGGCTCAAGATTGAGGCTTCTCACTGCCAACGCTTGAGGGCTTTCTTCACTCTTCCAGTTCTACCCTGGGGTAACAGCTGATAAGGAACATTATTTGAGTATTTACTGTGAGCCAAGCTCTGTGCTACATGATTTAAATGTAGTATTTCCTTTCACCCTCATAACTACCCGGTGAAGCATCATCATGCTCATCGTCACCGCCACTGTATGTGGGGGGAAACTGAGGCTTGGTGAAACAACTTGCTCAGGGTTCCACAACCAGGAAGCAAAGAGGCAAGATTCTAACTGAGACCTTTCTCTTAATCAGTGTGTCCTCCACCTAAATCAGGCTAAAGGACATGTCTTTCTATGGCTTGGCAACCCCAAGATGGAGGATACAAAACACAGAGAGGGTACCAAAGAGGTTTGTCTGAGGCCATACCATACACAGGCTCAGGCAGTTGGGGTCATGGTGAGGTTGGGCACAGTGACACCAAAGTATAGTAAGCATGACCAAACGCTTCCTAAATCTAAAGACTCTGATATTTGATCCAGATGCTCATTTTCTCTCTCTGAATAATTGCCGTGTAGACTTTGACTGGCACTACCATAACCATCCAGCCAAATCCACTCCTGGACCTCATCAGAGGACAGACAAATCTGCTCCCATTTCCAGAGGGAGCTATCACAGCAGGACCCTCCATTTATGGGTCCGGAGATGCGTAACTGACAACAGTAAGAGAAAGTCCTAATCTTGCTAAAGCCCCATCAGTGTCTATGAGGGCCAAATGCTGATCTTAGACCTATTTTACCAACGAGGAAACTGAAGCTCAGAATGTCCAGGTAGCTTGGCACGGGTCGCACAGCCACTAGACAGCTGGTCTGGTATCGGAGGTCCAGTCTGCCCACTCACAGGGCAGTGATGCAGTGGCGCATCCAGGGGCTGGCAGCATACTGCTCCAAAGAGAAGGGCACCACACAGCCCACAAGGAAATGGGCTGGCATTGAGACAAGGCCATTTTGAATGAGCCCCGTGTGTCAGGCTAATGTGCTCTTTCTCACAAATCAATGATTTTAGATCAACCTGGAATCACTTAGGGGTTTTGTTTTGTTCCAGGTTTTTGACCCATTAACCTCTTCTCTACATAAAGGACAGAGCCACTTTCCCAACAGCTCCACTGCTTGCCAATACTCAGTTCAAAATGGAGATTTGGCTTATAAATATAGCCTTAAGACAAAAGAAGCATTTAAACCCAGATGTTCTCATTACTTTTTAAAGAGTGCTAAAGAGTACAGCAAATGCATAGTTTGACCTTAGCCCTATCAAAGCCTTCAAAAAAAAAAAAAAAAAAGACTAAACTAATGCTTCTGAGACAACCATCTTGGGCCCTCCATGCTAATTTCCATCCTTCTTAAATGTGGATCCCCGTGACCATCTCCTACCATCTAAGGAAGCTTCATGCACTTAAACATGTCCACAAGTGGATTTACTACCCAAGCAAGACCACATTGTTTTCAGATCCTCCAAATGGATGTTGACTGTTTTTCTTTTCTGATCTGATTGTCCTAATGAGTAGATGAAATATCCCTACCTCTGTTCCACACTTTTACCACTGAAAGATCATAGGATTTGGTTCAAACACTTTTTCTTTACTTCCTTATGCTTGTATCTTCCTTAGATTTAGAGCAAGGAATCTGTAACTCCATTTAGGACTCATTTATTCAGCAAATATTTGCTGAGTTCCCACTTTGTGCAATGTAGACACATAGATTAGGATAGTGTGACCCCTCCCTGAGAGAAGCACATGGTCTGACCAAGGAAACAAGCCAAAAATTACACATTCTAGCACGACGCTCTGCAGTGTAGAGTTTGGAGGGGTGAGTTTGTGTCCTCCTCTACTAATTACTAGGTGTGTGACCTTAGGCATGTTACCTAACCACTTTAAACCTCAGTTTTTTTACCTGTGAAATGGGGATAATGAGTGTATCTACCTTCTGGGGTTGTGAGCATTCAACAAAACAATGACTAAAGCAGAAAGCTGCCTGGCACATAGATTCTCAGTCAGTGCTGGTTAATTTTTAGAGGAATGTGTAGAACCCAGGGACTGTATAGCATGAGTGATGGGCTCTTCCTATGAGATGGAAAAAGAAGGAAGACCAGAGGAAAGGAACATGGCAATCTATGACCCTTGAAACTGCAAAGTGAGGAAGGAGTTAGAATGTGAAGTCTTCTACTGAGTAACCTTTGCCTTCACAATTTGAGGTTGGGTCATTAGGATCAGCCCACAGGAAACTGGTTATTTCTATACTACATGTAGTGACCAAATCAGAAGGAAGATGGTAGCCTCAGTTTTTTTATGGGCTGACAATTCTCTTAAAATTGTTCTTAGTTCTGAACAACCATCTGAAGAGGGCTATTATCCAAAAAGGATTGTTCTTATATACAAGTGGCAGATGCTGAGGAGAGAGAGCCTTCCGTAGGCTCCCCCTGAACCTTCCTAGATTACAGAGGCCAGGAGAAGGTCTGATGAAGAAACATGGGTTATGTGGCATGGATGGAGAGTACCCAGAGATGTGGTCATTTTTTCTGGTACCAGGAAAGCTGTCATGCGGAAGGGTGAGCAGATGCATTCTTTTTGAATGTGAGAAAGAATAAGAAGCAAATACCGGGGCACCTGGGTGGCTCAGTCAGTTAAGCGGCTGCCTTCGGCTCAGGTCATGATCCCAGGGTCCTGGGATCGAGCCCCACATCGGGCTCCCAGCTCAGCAGAGAGCCTGCTTCTCCCTTTCCCTCTGCCTGCCGCTCGACCTACTTGTGCTCTCTATCTCTCTGTCAAATAAATAAATAAAAAATATCTTTAAAAAAAAAAGAAGCAAATACCTTGGGCAAATACTTTGACTAAAATTAAGACCTAGAAGAAATCTCCCCTGTAAGTCCTTACAAGAAAGATGCTATTCTGTGTTAGAGGCAATATCCTCAACAGTATCAGTGAACCCTGCAGGGCTATAAATGATATCATCACCAAAAAGTAGCATATCGGCATACCATCTCTGCTACAGAAACTTTCCTGAAGTCTGAAAAGGAAGGGATACTTTTCAACTCATTCTCTAGAACTAGCATTGCTCTAATACCAAGACCAGACGAAAGCAATAAGGAAATTACAGACATATATCCCTCAAAACACAGATGTAAAAGTCCAAAGAATGTTTTAGCAAATCAAAAAAATAAATGTCAAGGGGATAGTATATCATAAACAAGTGAAACATTAAGGTTGCTTTAATATTTGAAAATCAATTAATATAACTGACCTTGTTAATGAACTAAAAAAAAAACTTATATTATTATAAAAATAGGTACAGAGAAGGCATTTGACAAAATTCAACATTATTTCATGACAAAAACTATCATCAAACTGGAAAGAGAAGAAAACTTTCTCAGCCTATAAAGAGCATCTGCTAAAAAACCCTACAGCTACTTACAAGTAAAAGATCAAATGTTCTCCTAAATTAGTAACAAGACAAGGATGTCCACTATCACCATTTCTAGCCAGCATTGTATTAAAGATTCTAACCAGTATAACAAGACAAGAGAAAGAAATAAAATGTATACAGATCAGCAAGGAAGAAGAAAAACTTGTTATTCACAGATGACATGGTCATCTATGGAAAATCTGATGGAATCTACCAGAAAAGCTACTAGAACTAATAAAGGGTTTAGTAAGTTGCAGAAGACAAAATCAATATACAACAAACAATCATATTTCTATATTCTAGCAACAAAAAATTAGAAAATGAAAAAATTTAAATATAATTTATAATAGCATCAAAAATATGAAATACTTGGGGATAAATCTGACCCCAAAACTGTAAATAAAAACCTGTACACTGGAAACTAAAAAAAAAAAAAAAAAATGCTGAGAGGTAGTAAAAAGGCCTAAATAAATGGAGAAATATATCCTGCTCATGGTCAAAAGACTCAACAATATTTAGATGTCAATTCTTCCCAAAACTGCTGTACAGTTTAAATGCAATCCCAGTCAAAATCCCAACAGAGTTTTTTCTAAAACTTGAAATTTAATTTCCATGTGAAATTAAAATTCACATGGAAATGCAAAGGTCCTAATATAACCAAAACAATTTTGTAATCAAAGAGCAAAGGACATTAACACTACCTGATTTTAACACTTATTGTAAGCCTACAGAAACCAAGACGATACAGTATTGACACAAAGAAAGACAAGTAGATTAATGGAACAGAATAGAGTCCAGAAATAGACCTATACATATATAAACAACAGACTTTTAACAAAAGTACAGAGACAATTTAGTGTAGAAAGAATAACTTTCAACAAATGGTACTGAACAATATCCATTTACCAAAAGATGAATGTCTATCTATACCTTGTACCATACACAAAAAAGACTAAAATGGATTATAGACCTAAATGTGAAACCTAAATGATAAAACTTTTATTTTTTTTCTAAAGATTTTATTTATCTATTTGAGAGAAAGAGAGAGAGAGAAAGAGAGAGACACAGAGTTGGGGGAAAGAGCAGAGGGAGAGGGACGAGCAGATTCTGTGCAGAACCTGGAGCCCAACATGGGGCTCAATCCCAAGATCCTGAGATCATGACCTGAGCCTAAATCAAGAGTCGGACACTTAACCAACTGAGCCACCCAGGCACGATCCTAAAACTACAAACAGGTTTATCCTGTTACCTAAAAGTAATGATAACTTTTGTAATGAGTTAGGCAGATATTTCTTATTTACAATATCAAAAGTTCAATCCAATAAAAGAACAAAATGATAAATTGCATGCCATCAAAATTAAAAACTTCACCTTTTGAAATATAATGTTAAGAGAATGAAAAAACAAGTTAACAAAGACATATGATGGCAGATAAGCCCATGAAAAGATGTTCCACATCATCAGTCATGAAGGAAATGCAAATCAAAAGTAAAATGAGATACTACTACATAAAATTAGAATGGCTTAAAATAAAGAGACTCACCATACTGAGTGCTGAATGTTGGCAAGGATGGGGAACTCTCATACACAACTGATGTTGATGTAAAATGGTGCACTCACTTTGGGAACGATTTGGCAGTTTCTTAAAAAATTAAACATATACCTACCACATGATCCAACCATTCCACACCTAGCTATTTATACCCAAGAGAAAAGAAAGCAAACATCCATACAAAAATTGTTCATGAATGTTCATAGCATCTTTATTTGTAATAGCCAGAAGCTAGGGAAAACCCGAATGCCCATCAACAGATGAGTTATAAACTACTGAAGGCATATCCATACTACTTAGCAATAGAAAGGCGTAACTACTGATACGTGCTACCACGTGGATAAACCTCAAAATAATTATACTGAATGAAAGTAGACAGCCAAAAAAGAGCACCTACTGTATGATTCCATTTTTATAAACTTCTAGAAGATTTAAACTAATCTCTAGTGACAGAAAGCGGATCAATGGTTGTCTGGGGGTGGACGGAAGTGTGGGAAGGTAGTATTACAAGGAAACAAGGACCATTCTGCTTTCTGTGTCCCTCATGTTCTGGCAGGTTGGCTCAGGCAGATGTGAATGATAATGGCAGAGGCAGGAGAGAGGAGGCCCTATTCAGGAACCCATTTCATATCTTTGCTTGCATGACACCTGATAACATCCTCTTGCCCAAAGCAAGTCACATTGCTGAGCTCAGATTCAAGGGGTGGGGAAACAGACTTCACTTTAGTGTGGGGGACTGCAAAGTCACATAACAAAAAGTGTAGACACAGACAGGGGCATTATTGCAATCTCCCACAAAGCCTTCTACAAGGCCAATTAAAATAGACCTCCTTGCTGGTCAACTTTGGTCTATAACTCATGTTTAGAGAATCAAGTTTAGAGAATCCAAATTGGTGCACTCTCTTGCCTTCAGGAAATTCTCCCCACACAGGCTTGTGGGAGGTGTGAGGGGTACTGAGGGCCATGCTATACTCTAAAATCTCTTCTACTTGAATATCTAGAATTTTCTACTATAAAATCTTAGCCTTTTCTCACACTGTCTCTGAACCCTGGCTCATATGTATCAGCTGAACACCTCTCAACATATAGGTAAAACTTCCTGCCATGCTTAGACTCTTAGAAATGGTACAAATCTAGCTTTTACCTCTATAACTAGCCATGACCCTTTTAGAACCTAAACCATCCCCAGCCATTGTCATCAGCTGGTACTTCCTTACCTGAGACATCTTTACAGACCCTAAGACCAGTAGGAGACACACCATACTTGAGGCTGAAGAGGACCAATAATTGTAACAGGGTGAGTTATGAGGCTGGGATGTGGCCGCCAGGATAGCCCCTCAGCAGTCAGCACCACGGACAGGCCACATCCCCTGGAGCACATGGGCCCCAAGCCCTTGGCATCCCTAGCAGGTTGCACAGAGGACAGGACACAAGAGATGTTGAAGTGGATGGGGTTTGGGACTATTGATATCCCAGTCAGGCCTGCAGAAGGGACCTAAGACAGGAAAATCAATGAACAACCATCGGTGTGTAGAGAAGAGCTCTTTAGCCACCATAAAAATGTGTATTAATGGAAGGAAAGGATGAGAATAAACCCTCTCTTCCCCCTTGAGAGTGTTTGCCTCTCTCAGGCAGGAACAACCTTCCTCTCCTGATAATTCTATTAGCCATCATCTACATTTGCACAACCCTCGATAATTTACTAAGACTGAATGTTCACAGCCATTTATGCATGCTTTTATTATCCCCATTTTCCGGAAGAGGAAGCAGACGAGAGAGTGATGATTTGCTTGAGGAACCAGCACTCGGCTTTCCTGATCGAGCCTCACGTTCTCTCTGCTACAGCACAGCACTCTCGCAGTTTCCACCCACACTCTGAGACCAAAGCTTCAGGACGCCCAGGAGGATGCAGAGAAGGTGGTGCGCCACGGGGTCTCAGTCCAGCACCTCTGGCCCTGCTAACCTGAACTAGAACAAGCCACTCAGGAAGGCTACTCAGAAGAAAGCCCTGGCCCCTGGGAGAAGAAAATGCTGTGCTTCAGCCCAGACAGGGGGACAGAGACTAGAGGGAAGGGGACAAGGTGAGGAGTCCAGGCTTGTCCACAAATGCTTGTGGAGGAAGGGCTGACTCTAACCGGCACCAAGTAAGCAGCCCCCCGGGGCGCTGTGCAGGAGCGGTGAGACAGAAGGGTGGGCGGACTGCACCGGGGTGGGCTCCTAACGTGGTTCTGTGGGCCTGGGTCGAGGAGTAACAGGACCCTGAGGGACAGATAACAGGGAGGGACGGAAGGAGTCGACGGGCCGCTTCATGGTGGTATAAAAGTACTTACATTGCAGCTCTGCCCGGCACCCCTCCCCCCTGCAGCACAAAAACCAACACAGCTGGGAATCAAGGCTGTCCTTGGGGACAATTTTCTTCTTACGGAGAATTGATTATAATGAAGCCCTGATTCTGGGGACATGTCTGACATTCATTTCCACCGTCAAACTGTGAGCTCCTCTGTCTCCATGCCCAGCTCTGGGAAAAGGCCTCAGGGTCATTTGTGCGAGTGAATTGTTGATACCGGTTGCCCATGGCCCTGCGAGGGCGGAGTATCAGAGCTACCAGCCAGGCTAGCTGGTACGGAGGAAGGAGGACCAGAAGGACAGACCAGATTCCACGAGTAGTTTAGAGGCTCCCAAACACTGGGCCAAGAACATCTCCAGATGCCAGGGCGGGAGGCACTCATTCTCGTGATCACAAAGGGGCCAATGCTACCCACTGCATGGCCCTGGGAGTGAACGCCTCCTTACATGGAGGTTCAGCGCCTCTTTAAATTTGGGGTGTCCCTCTCTAAATTTAGGGTGAGCACCTTCTTGAGCTTAGAGTGAGCACCTCTTAAATTTTGTGCCCAGGTGCCCTGCTCACCTCTCCCTCGTCCAGTCTCTGCCAGATGCCATAACTTCTCTGTGTCTTATAGACAGCCCTGCCTAACTCTGGAAACCTGGCAGAGTTCCTAGGGCCAATTCCACAAAGCCTATTCTCATCCATGGGGTCGACAGGAGGCCTCTGAGAGAGCAGGTGGTCTATCTGTGTAGTCCTGGGGAGGCAGACATGCAGGAGACAAGATGACCAAACCTCTTCTCACATACCAGTCCCATTTTTCACCTAACACTCCTCCTTCCAATTTAAGGCCACACATTATGCTCATTTCCTGGCTTCTGAAATACCCCAGTTCTGGAAACTAGTCCCCTGGAAAAACATTTAGGAAACTCCAGACCGTCAGTCAAACCATCTTGGAGTCCTGTATCTCTGTCATGTGGAACTCTGGTGCCTTCCAAAGTCAGCTTGTTCCCCCCACAGTTCAGTGAGAACAGCAGGCTAGGAGCTTCCATGGCAGTGGCCATGGAACTTACTCTCCTCCCTAGCACTTATCTCCCCAGAGGTCTCCTGAGCTTCTGAACATCACACCAGTTGCCATGACTCTGCGGTTGTCTGGGGTGAGTACTGGATGCAGTTCACAAAATTCTCCTGCATTAGAGGGTCTCAATTTTTGCTTTCCTCACTTTTTCCACTGGGAATCTTTGTGAAATGAATCTGTAGAGGGAGCTGCTTTAGATGAGGCAGAGCCTCACCGATCCTGCATGAAATCCTAAGATAGGATACTGCCAATAGGATTCTACAGCCCAAAAGAAGTCCCCAGACACCACCCCAGTCCTAGGAGACTGCATCTCCCAGACTGTGCCTGAATTTAAGCAGGGGGGGAGGTGCTGCAGGACCTAGGAGCCCCCTAGTTGGCTTTCTGACAACCAAGCTGGCGACCAGTGAGAAGGGCCAGAGGCCCAAGGGGCTTTGGGGGCACGCTCCCTGCTGAGAGTCAGAATATAGACCAGACCAGACACAGGAACTTCTGGGCCAAAAGTCTCAGGTAGTTAAGAGGATAGGATAAGCTGCTTTTCCAATTATCTGTGGCCTCATAATAAAACCACTCCAAACTTTAGTGACCTAAGGCTACATCAATTTTATTATGCTTGAAATGTTGTGGCTCAGGAATTCAGGCAGAGAACAGTAGAGACGGCTCATCTCAGCTGCATGAGGGCTGAAATCTCAGGTGGGGTGGCTGCCATGGCTCTTTGCTTCTGACTGTTGGTTTAGCTCATCCGTTCTTCTCCGCTTCGTACCTGCTGGGGCTGGGATGTCATCTAGAAGCTTCCTCACTGACACGTCTATGCCTGATGGAGAGGGCTGAGCCAGCGGGGCGCTGACCATGAATCTCTCTTTCTCTCTCTTTGTCTTTCTCTTTCTCTAGCATTCTCTCTACATGGCTCACTTGGGCTTTCCTCACACATGGTGGTCTCAGGAGCATCAGACTTCTTACAAGGGGGGTGGCTACCCCCAGAACAAGCATTTGAAGAGGGCTGGGTGGAAGGTTTTTGTGAATCAGCAGTGTAAGTCTGTATCTTTCTACTGGGCAAGCAGGTCACTAAGGCTAGCCCACATTCAAGGGGAGGGGAATTAGACTCCACCTCTTGATGAAAGGAGTTGCAAAGAGTTGGTGGGCAGCTTCCATCAAGTGCAGCCTACTGTAACAAAGAAACCCCAAATTGCATTGCTATAATTAGGGCCATCTCTCTCACCTAACAGTGTTAAGTACATGGGAGTCAATTCCCATTTTCTGCCAGAGAGCCCAGCAATTAGCTTACCAGGTCTGGTCTCTGGGAGTGTTGCTGCCCCAGGGATCAGCAGGAATATCTTCACAAGGAGACCATTCCTGGCTCACTTACCTTAGTCATGCAACTGGTGTGATGTTCAGAAGCCCAGGAGACCTCTGGGGAGATAAGTGCTAGGGAGGAGAGTAAGTTCTCGAAGAAGCAGGTCTAATGCCCAGGTACTTGTCTGCACCCAGACTGTGGGGATGGGATTTTCCCCCAGCACCACAGGGCACAGCTTTCTCAGTGGACTTGGCTCCCTCGGAGGGGTAGGGGGAAGTTGCAAGGTGCAAAAAGACTGGAGGGTGCGGGCCCAGGAAGCCACACTTGTCACTGCCCCAGGGCAGAACCTGTGACCTTACCCGGGTTCAGGAACTGCACAGAGAAGCCCACAGAACCACGGCCGCAGCAGCCCCAGACTCTCATTCGTGCTGCTCCATGCTCCCAGCCTCCCCTTGCCTTCCTTGTCTGTGGAGCTGTCCTCGGTTCCTGGACAGAATGGAGCTGCACTCAGCCTGCAGGCAGGGTGCTGGGACCTCTTCCCACCCTCCACAGCTCTTCACTTCCGGGGTGCACGACCGTCGGCCCAAGCTCCAGCGCATAGTTCCTTCGCAGAGCCTTGCTTTGCCCAGGCCCGGCACACGGGATGTGCCATAAACGAGGGTGCAGGCTCATCGCTGGGGACTTTGGCCCTGGCCTACCAGAACTCTGGGGTTGCTGGGCGGAACTGCCCTGGGCAAGGAGATTGGGCTGTGATGACTTCTGACATTCAGAAGAGAACTCTGCTCAGCCTGAGGGCCCCTCGCCAGAGGCCTCGGGTGAGGGGCGGATGGACAGTCACCACACTCACCCGCAGCTTAGGCACCAGGCAGGTCCCTGAGCGAGTGAGATGGTCGTTTCCTGATTCTTCCTGTGGCAGACATTACAAAAATCCATTCTCA
This sequence comes from Phoca vitulina, assembly GCF_004348235.1. Lineage (NCBI taxonomy): Eukaryota > Metazoa > Chordata > Mammalia > Carnivora > Phocidae > Phoca > Phoca vitulina. The sequence continues at coordinate 2,031,255 of NW_022589751.1, read as the reverse complement.
GCTGGTCCACTGCCCATTGCAACAAGGGTCTCATCCATGTGACACCCCTCCATACACATAAACCCCCAGGAAATGTCCTCCCCACCAGCACCATTCCCACCAGAGTCCTTCCTCTGTTTCCTGGGGCTCCCGGAAGTCAGTCCTGCTTCTGGCTTCCCTCTGCCCTTTCCCACCAGAATGCTGTGGGCAAGGTGCTGCACCACCAGGGGCCTGGCTGGGATGTTTCCATAAATAACATGCGGTGGATGATTCCCACCTTTAGGGATGCGGTGCAGACTACACAAGATGCGGGGGGTGGGGGGACGGGGCAGGGGGCTAGTGCAGCGTGCGGCACGTGCCGGGACTTCCTTGAGAGGCAGCTGGGCTGGCACACCCAGGGGGCTTCCAAACCCAGACGCCTTCTGGTCCCACGCTTCCGCCTTCCACTACCCTGAAAAAAAAAAAAAAAAAACAGTCTGCAATGGCAAGGCAGGCCCTTCTCTGTGCCTGGGGAGCCTCCTCGTCGGAGCCCTCAGGCAGAACCAACCCTCCCCTCCTGAGCTCCTGTGCCTACTAGCACCCTCGTATTAAGCAGGTGAGCAAGGTCACCTGGGCACACCTTCAGGAGCCACGACCAGAACTCTGCTTCAGGCCAGGCCAACGAAGGAACCAGTGGCTACCAGTGTGCTGGGAGATGGGGAGGCCTGGAGCACCCGGAGCATGGTCGCCACCTCCTATCTGCCGCTTTAACTCAGCCAAATATCACCAAAGCCTCTTACCCTGTAGCCCGAGGTCAGGTCGCTCTCTACATGCCAGTCTGAACTTGTCACTCAGCCTCCCCAAAACACTCAAGGCCCTTCCTGCCCATCCTGTGGAGGCTGATATTTCAAGACCCACTCTCAGGCCTCTGCCCACAAGGATGGCCCAGCACCCCCTTCTGTGCTAAGTGCTTACCCATGGTTACCAAGGGAAGAACACACAAAATGGGGATTCCAACCCAGCTCTCTCTCTTCTCTGCTGTTTCATCGATTTGTTTTTTTAACTGCAAACCAGGGCTGCCACTACAGCATTCCGAGAATGCCCCTTTGACTATAGACCTTTTGTTTCCATCAAAAAGCATCAGAATAACTCTCCACATGCCAAACAAATCAGGGAAAAGGTCTGGGTTCCCGAGACCCTTTCCTGCCACCTGCTGGTCACTCACCGCAAGGCCATGCAAATCTCCAAAGACTGCCCACGGGAACGTGAGCAAGGGACTGAGCACCTCTGAGGTGCTCGGCATCAGTCAGCTGATTGAATCCCTATAACCATTATGTGCAAGAGGGATAAGGAGGAATCTGAGGCTCAGAGAGACTGAGTGACTCAGCTATTAACTGGCAGGTGTGAGACTGAAATGCTGGAATGACCTAGGTTGGCAGGTTGGTTTTGCCTATGTTCTCTGTGCCTCAGTTTGCCCTCTGTAAAATGAGGATAACATAATACTTTCACCTAGGACTGTTGTGATGATTTAAAAAGTTAATAGATGCTAAGTGCTGAGAACAGGACAGGATACAGAGTGAAAACTAAATAGGTGAGCATTTGCCTAAATAATACTAGCACCCTTGTATTAAACAGGGTGGAGACAGCCATGGCAATGAGGGTCTCATCCATGTGACACCCCCCATATGCATGAACCCCCCAGGAAATGTCCTCCCCACCAGCACCATTCCCACCAGAGTGGAGATAGCCAGGAGCCAGTAAGTCTGGAAAGCTGGGTCCAAGACAATATTCACCCTGGACAAACGGAAGGTCAGGTGCTTGAGCACAAATACCAACTGTGAAGAACGGGTAAGAAGGAGGATGAAGCCGATCAGCTTCTTGTGTCAGAGCAAACCCTCAGGGGCTTAACCAGCACTGGGTCCAAAGCAAGGAGCCAGGATTGTGTGATACAGCCACCAAACAAGCAAGTGAAAACGGGGTCACAGAAACAGCTAGAACAGTGATCTGGGCAAGGGAACAGGGGTTGGGGAGGTCCCACCCACGGCCAAGCACTGAACCCAGACACACGGCACATACGGGTATGGCCTGCAGGACAGTGAGGGCCCTTGAAGCCATGACATGTGGAGGACAGCTGTGGAGCAGAGGGGCTGGTGACCTGTGAGCATGAGCTCTCTGTGGGGGCATGAGGCGTGGCGGCACGACCAATGTGGGCAGAGAAGGAAAGGCATCTGTGCTCTGGGGACTGGAGTAAAAGACCTCTGGGGTTCTGCCTGAAACCTCTCTGGTTTCCAGAGACCAATCCAGAAGGCTCCCTGCTCTCTTGCATTTTCCCAGCCACCAATCCCTGTGCCACTTGGAGAAGAGCCTATCCTAGCTCTCAGTCCCCAGGGAGAAGGCTCACTCCGAAGCCAGAGAACCTTCCACAGGGCCGCCATGTGGCTGGAGCACCTGGGCCCACTCTCCCCTCTCCTCTTCCCCTCTTAGTGTTGATCGGCGTGGGCACTGAGACCTTCCTCCAGGGGCAGTTCAAAAGCCTGGCTTTCTATCTGCTGTGAGTATGTGCGCATGTACCCTTCCCTGCCTACATGTTCTGCTTTGGCTCACCCCGAGTCTGTCAGACTAACACAGAGCAGCCCCCACCCCTTTCCCATGCTAACTCCATCACATCCCTCAGGTGGAAGAAGTAGAGGGGGCTTCTAGGATATTCTCTGGTTTGGGTAGGGCTTTGGTCAGATCACCCCATAAATCAATTATCCTTCCATCCATCCACCTACACACCCATCCTCCCATCCATCCATCCATTCATCCGTCTGTCTGTCTGTCCACCCATCCAGCCCGCCAGCCAGCCAGCTACCATCCAGCCAGCCAGCCATCTATCCACCCATCTATCTTTTCAATCATCTCTTTGTTCAGCAAACATGAACTGAGCTCTTGTTTTAGAGAGAGAGGAATCAGCTCCAAACACTATGTATTTGAGCCCTTCTACATGCCAAGCACAGAAAAACGATTTATTTACATTGTGTCCTTTAACTCTGACAGCACCGGAGAAGGGCATACTGTCCTAGTTTTTCAGATTAGAAGATTCAGAGGGAGTGAGCAGCTTAGCCCAACAAACTCACAAGCAGCAGGGCCCAGACTCAGGCCTGGGTCCGTCTAGTTCCCTAGCCTCTGTCCTCTCTTCCCTGCCAACTGCCTCACAAATGCCTGCCGACGGGAAGGACACTGCTGTGCAGTGGTGGCCTGATGAAGGAGGACAGCCTGGGGTCCCAGTTGGCTCTGACAACAGGCTTCTCAGCAGCCCCATCCTGAGGGACATAGGGCACCTGTGCTTTGTCCCGTGGGGTCACCAAGCCGCCTCCTCCCCGTCCACATCCACCCTCATCCCTGCCTCGATGCCCAGGGCAGCATCGAGGATTTGCTAGGTGGACCACACCCACCGTCTCCCAACCATCCTCCACCCGTCCAGCCCATTGCCACTCTGCCACGAAATTAGCCACCTAGAAACACAGGGCTGTTCCGGAACCTTCAGCCACTGCCACAGCCTCCAGACCCTATTCCTCTGCCATCTCCTGGTCTCCATTTTATTTCTTGTCACCCAACTTACACCTCAGGAGCTTCTGACTCTTTCTCAAACTCACCTACATCACCTCAACTCCAAGCCCTTGCTCATCCCGTTGAGCACCCAGGGTGACTTACCATCTACCTGGACATTCCCAAAGCCCGATATTCCTTCCTGGCATTCTGCTCTGGGAAACTTGCCCCGAGCCTGGGGCCCCCTCTGCCTGGAAGTGACTTCTCTTCGCTCTGAACTTGCTCCATGTCTTACTGAGCCTGTCCCCGGCCGCCGCGCCGGCCGCCGCGCCCTGTCTCCCTGGAATCCAGAAGCCAGCCTGGCCTTCCTCCTCTCCTCCTCTCCCTACCAAGCTTACCCACAAACCTCACTTCAAGTAAGAGGTAGGTGTGATTGTCCTCCTGTAACAGGTCAGGTCCATAGCCAGTTAATGCAAACCGCGTTCTGCCCAGAACCCTGCCCCTTCCTGACTGCTCTGTCCCTCTCCCCAGGGGAAAGCAGGCCCCTCTGGTCACTTGGTCGTCCAGTCTAGAAGACATGATTTCCAGCCTCACGTCCCCCCAGCCCTCACTGTGAGCTGGTTTATGTTCTCCCTGTGCACTGCTCCACAGCCGTCTGGGATGGGAGCCCCTGATTGCCCGCCCATCCCTCCTGCACTCATCCCCACTCATTCCTCAAAGGCCATCGCAACGCCTCCCTCCTCCCCGTCTGCCGCCCTCCCTCACACACACGTGGTCTCCCCTGCAGATCAAAGACTCCTGCCTCCTTGTACCCACACTCAGGACGTTGGTCGATTGTAGCACACCCCTGTGTCACTGTCACTCCCTCCCCTGTGTCCCCGAGACCCGGCAGGGGCCGAGGCTCAGAGCAGGCTCCCATAGGCACTGAGCTATCGTGGGCTTTCTCCTTGTTCTTCTCCACTTCTCTGTGCAGCAGCTTCCTCCCCATCTTTCTCCTTCCCGCAGGGCCCCTCGCGGCCTTCCTCACGCTCGCCCACAGACAGCAGCCACACCATTGGCTGAAGGGTCTGCATGGCTGGTGTGGCACCCTGGGCAGAGGCTTGGTTTGTGGGATCCTGCTACCAGATCCAAGCTCTGGGCTTGGATTTGCTGCCCCACCTGAGTGACCAGACTTTCCTGGCCTCAAGAGGCACAGCCTCCACAGCACCAGATGGGACACCTGGCGAGTCACTCTACTGCCCAAGCCTCAGTTTCCTCCTTGTCCCCCATCCCAGGATCTAGAAAAAGGCAATGGCCCTTGTTTTACAAAGCACACATGCTGGTGTGCTTGTTAGGAACCTAGGCTCTGGAGTCTAAGGGCTGGGTTCAAATCTTGTGCCTGTAATTACTGTCAGTTTACAGATGAGGACGCTGATGCACAGGAAGGTCAAGCCCCTTGCCTATAGGCACACAGCTGATCAGTAGCAGGGGCAATGCCCAGGTCCCTGAGGAAACTGTGGCCCCAAGCCACCTTCTCCTGTGAGGTAGTATCTCCTTTCACTCGTTCATTCACTCCAGTGGTGTCCATGGAGCACTTAACAATAAGCCATTCCCAGAGTGTGCCTGGGCTGCAGGGAAGAATTAGGGAGGGAACTGACGAAGGGAGTTCACAGACTAGTAGCTGAGGGACCACAGTAAAACGGGGAGAAGCAAGAGGTCACCAGACAGACAAAAGGAGGAAAGAGGAGTCCTTCCAAGAGGGGCTAGCTTGTGCAAAGGCCCTGTAGCTTCCTGTGTAGACAGAGGACTAGGGATGTTCATGTAAGGCTTTAAAGGCGTGCTAAGAAATTTCAATTTTATAGGCCAGTAGGACCCTCCAATAAGATATATAAGTTCCATTCCTGAAGATTCTGATATATAAAGTCTGAGGCTGGCCCAGGAATTTGTGATTTCACATCTTTCCCAGAAGATTCTGGTTGGAAGTTCCCTGGACCACACTTGGAACATGAGGAGCTTTTGAAGCAATGTGGATTGGGAAGACCACGGTCATATTCAGGTGTCAGAAGGAGCCTCAGGGCAGCCAGTGGGGATGGAGTGGAGGAACAGGAAAGGGAGAAGGGACGGCGGGGAGTTAGGGAGGCGGAAAAGGGGAGTCAAGTGCAGGGGTCAAGGGGACAGTGCCCAAACTCAGGTCATATAGGTGAGGCCAGAGACTGGACAGTGGGCAAAGAGGGAGAAGGAAAGGAGTCTGGAACAGATCCAGCCTTCAGGTTCGTACAACCAAGCAGCGCATGTCATGCTAGTGACAGTAGGAAGAATGACGGGCCTGCCAGTGGCCACACAGGGGCCGGGGTCAAGGCAGCCTCTCACCCATCTCTGGGCCCGGGCTCGCACCCCTCCACTGAGGCCCAACCGAGCATAGGCCCTGGCACGGAGGCAGCTCCTGGCAGATGCTGGCTGGGGGGCAGCATTAGGCCAGGGAACTCCTGGTCAGTCTGTTGGCTGTATGGCCAGGAGCCCCGGATGCTGTGGGAAAACAGGCTCTGGGAGAGCGAAGGGCAGATCAGATGTCTCCAGACCTCCCTTCCCTGTCTCCACCACAGGTTTATAGGAAGTGTCATCTCCGTGTGTGAAGGGGCCTACTTTGTGGCTCAGCTGCTGGCCGCCTGCTTCCAGTAAGTAGCCTCCAGAGCAGCCCTTCCACCACCTCCTAGCCCCAGACACCCCCAGATTCCTCCACCCGTGAAGCCACAGCCCACGTGATGGCCTGCTCCCAAAGCAGCTGTGGACGGGTTCCCTCCCCACCATGCAGCCAGCCCCTGCCCGGACATGGGCTCAGGTCCCCAGGGCTCAGTGGTCCCCTTTCTCTGCTCCCAACCAGGGGAGTGGAGGGAAGCATTCACGCAGGGTCCGTTCCCACCCAGAAGCCCCTGCAGAGTCCATCCCCACCTCCAAGAATAGCCCGTAGCTGCACCTGCCATCCAAGGCACCCATGGAGAGGTGAGGACCCTGCGGAGTAAGCAGAGCTAGATTTGAGAACTGGTTCTTTTTCCTGCTAGGACCCAGGCACAAGTCAGGGGCTGCAAGGATCTCGGGAAGCCACATGGCCATGGAGGCCCATACTTGCTGTCCAGCAGTGCTCAGTTCATAGAAGCTGTCATCAGTGTGGCCAACGGCTGTCCCTGGACCACAGCTCTCAGAACCTCAACAGTTGCATCTCTAGGTAGTCAGAGAAAGAGCCAGGCCTCATATTCAGCTGTCCCAGTACCTTGCAAGGCCATCAGCCCTGAGGCAACAGGCTTCCTCCTTTCTGATGAATGGCACTGTCAAGGGATCTTTGCAACTTCTCTGGGACGGGGAGGGAGGAGCCCTGAATCCAAAGGGGCATTTCACCCCCCTCTCTGGACTCCTTCCTCTCCCAGCCAGGGTCTGGTCACAAAACAATGTCCACCAGAGGGCACCAGTGAGCCATGGCCATGATGTGCGGGAGGAGGGCCGTGCTTGCGACCAGCGCGCGTCATCCTCCAGCCCCCTCCACTGCCCCCAAACTAGCCTGGACAGAGCCCTGCTCCAGACCAACTCACAGGATGAAGGAGATGGACCTAAACGGAAGCCCTTTCCTCCTTTGAAACCCGGAGGCAACACCGCTGAGGAAACCTGCTGGGCATCAGGCCTCTGCCAGGCCCATGTGTGGTCCCTGCGGGCCAGTTTAAAAAGAAGCCCCTCTGGGCTGATGCCATCTTATGCCTAGGTGAGGCTCTGTGAGCAAGGTGGAGCTGGACTCCAGCCTGTTCACTCAGGTGGCCAGGCGGCTTGTGCAGTGCGCAGTCTACACAGCTGTCCCAGCCAGCTGTTTCCCATACTGCATGCCTTCTCCACTCCACTGGGAACCTCCCAATGGGCCCCTGAGTCTCCTATTCTCCTTCCCCCTGACTTTGCTGAATCCTGGTATCATTTAGCTCCCTTCACCCCTGACAGAAAGACAGGGCAAGGCAGCCTTTCAGAAAAATTATAGGCCCTGTGGAAGGACTCAGGCAAGACCCCGGACTGTGGAACCCATGGTAAGGACTCCAGCCCCTGGGGAGAGTTCAGCCAGAGGCGACTAAAGAGAAATGGGCACAGCAGGACCCCATCCCAGCCTCACACTTTCTGGGCCTTTCTGGGCTGTTCCCCGCTGGCTGCTAATCCTGGACTCCCTCCCGCCAGGTGTCGACCAGAGTCCCTGGCCTCCAGAGCAAGGGAGAAAGCCCGTTGGCTGGGCTGCTTCCAGAAGTTCCTGGCGTACATGCTGCTGTCTGTGGCCTGCTTTCTCCACCCTGTCCTGGTCTGGCACGTGACCATCCCAGGTAGGAGCTCCGGGAGTTAGTGGAGGCAGGGAGCCCCCACCACAGGCTCCTGGGCTCTGAGCAGGAGGGGCTGAATCCCCCCACACAGGCCTCAGTAACACGGGCTCCAGGGCCCCCCATGGCCCCACTGACTTCCCTGGCCTAGATCACAGGATGAGGAAGGGGCAGGCATCCTTCACGCTGATCAAGTAGCAGGAATGTCCCTTCATGTAGGTCCAGAGGCTGCACCCACAAACGGAGACCCTTCCTCCAATGCCTATGTGTGTTCAGAGCCTTCAGAGGGTGTGAGATGGTCACTTCTCTGTGCAAACCCTTCCATGTCTCCCCAGTGCCTACCCATTCAGGTCCAAACTCCTCAGCCTGGTTTTGGAAGGCATGCCGTGATGGGACCCTCAAAGCCTCATCATCTTCCCCTCCACCTCATAGACCGTGCTAGTCAGCTAGAAGCCAGGACTCAGTGCTCCCACCCCTGGGTTTTGTCCACGACCTCCTCTGCTAGTAGCCTTCTCTTCCCCGCTGCCTAGCTGTGAAAACCATGTCCCTCCTCGTGACCCGCCCAAAATGCCGGGAAGCTGACTGCTCAGGGAGACAAAACTGAAAGGCAGAGCCTCCTCTTCCTTCCTGTGGTTTCTTTTAGTGTACCTGTCACAGCATCTCAAGGCCACTCTGCACGGCCCTTGTTGGACACCAGAGGATTCGGCATTGCCGAGGCCAGGGCAAGCCACCACCGCCCACTCCTTGGAGAGCGAGAGACGCCCAGAGGCTTCCTCTGGATAGGGCAGGTCTCCTGGCAGGAGACCCCAGAGCAGCAATCTCAGCCTGAGACAGAGGGACCTCTGGCCTGGAGACTGGGGGAAGAGGGGGCACCCAAGAGGGGGACCCATGCTAGGCCAGCCCCACCCAGTAGGATTTACACTTTCCTCCATGTTTCCTGGGGAGGCTGAGGAAGGAGCATCTCCCCACTTCTGGGAATGGAAGGAAGCCCAGTTCAGCAGTTGGAGCCCAGTATCCAAAATAGGGTGCAGGCCCCACTGCAGGCATTGCAGGTCCAGCCCAACATGTGGTCTTAACACAGAAGCCAAGCATGGCGGTGAGAGGCCAGGCAGGTGGCTCCAGGGTCAGCTGTCAACAGGCAGGGGGCCTCAGGCACAAGGCTCCCTGGCTAACAATCAGGGTGAGGGCCAGCACGGCACTGGCCCCGCTGACATCCCTTAGCCAGACACCAGGCCTTCCCCTGAATCAGAAGTGGCTGTGATGCGCAGGCTGGAGCCCAGAGGGCCTGAGCCTGCCACGGTGGCCCCTTTGGAACAGTGAGCTTGGACAGGGCTCTGTCCGGCTCCTCCCCAGCACACGTCCAGCATCCTGACCTCCCGCATCCCCTTCCAGGCTCCATGCTCATCATCACCGGCCTGGCCTACTTCCTGCTGAGCAAACGGAAGAAGAGCAAAGCCGACCCGGAGGTGCTGGCTCCCCCTGAGCGGTACACGCCCTCCAGCAGCGCCGTGAGCACCACCGGCTCTGGGGACACCGAGCAGACCTACACCTTCCACGGGGCCTTCAAGGAGGGCACTGGCTCCCTCTTCATCCACATGAAGAGCATCCTGAAGGGGACCAAGAAGCCCAATGCCCTCCAGTGCCCAGACACCCTGACAGAGCTGACTCTGGAGCCAGCCGACTCGCTGGTCAAGAAGAAGCAGGTGCACTTTGAAGACAGTATGGTCAGAATCATCCCGTCTCTCACTGAAGACCTGGATGATGGGGACAGTGAGCCAGAGGAGACCACGTCTGACACCACTCCCATCATCCCTTCCCCACAAGCCCCTATCTTCCTGTCTTCTCTCACGGACGTCAACCTATTCTGAGTTGCTCATTCCAGCCTGGGGGACACTCAGCAAGGGGTCTGCAGAGATTGATGGCCCTGCCTGGAGTTTCCTGATACCTGAGGGCCCCCCAGGGAGCTTGGGGTCTTCACAGGTTAGGGCTTCAAGGGGTGACCAGACATCCCCATGGTAGCTAGGCTTCTGGAACCATCGAGTGGCATGGCAGATCCTGCAGAGGCCTGGAGGAAGGCACAAACGAAGCTCGTGCTGCCTCAAGCCAACAGAGGTGCCTCCTTCCTGGACACGGAGTGGGGAAATCCTTGTGCTTTCCCCGGAAGAGACCATCAGTCCCACTTCACGTAAGGCTGCTTCGGCCCTGGAAGCCAACGGGCTTCTCTTGTTCCTGACACGAGGGCCCAGCACTCAGCAAGGACTCCTCGGCCATCCCGTCTTTGATGCAACAACCTGGCTCTCAACAATCCCAAGGATGTGTTGGCTACTTGAGCAGCTCCAAGGCAGGTGTTGAAGGTAGCCCTAGATCCCAACCCCCAGGCGAGATGGCTCCCGATGTAGAGGGAAGGCAAGGCTGCCAGGCCTCAGGATGGGAGCAGCGGGACCTGTGGGCAGCATTCTCTGCATGCTCTGGGGCTGGGCAACAGGGGGTGCAGAGCCCTTCAGGAAACAATGCCGCTCTGTGCTCACTGCAGGGAAAGCCAGGCTCATTCCAGAAGCATCGCTGAGGACTCCCCGCACCCCCACCACATGAACTTGCCCGCGATTCCAAGCAGATGATGTAAACCAAAAGATCTTGGACGGCGACAAGGATTCAGCAGCGCGTGCCCCAGCACAGCACCCAGCCCCTACAGTGTGTGGGGGACCAGGGAGGCTATGCTCCCCAGACACATGGCACAGAGAGGCGGCCCTGCCATGCTCAGGGGCCTGGTGGCAGAATAGGTGATAAATATACATTTGTTTTAAATGTAAGGGAGGGAAGAGGTGGGATAGAGGGGGGATAGGAGGAAAGTGGGCAGGCCGGCTAGCTCTCTGCCACTGGGCTAGGGAAGTGACAGTTAACCTAGAATGAACAAAGAAATTTCAATCAGATATTCCTTCAAAGATCTGCAAAATGGTATTTTTTTCTAAAAAGTGTCCTTTAGTCTATGGGATTGTCGCAAGAAGAGCAGACACATTATTCTTCATAGGTAATCTCAATGAACGAGCAATCTGAAGAAACAGTTATATTGTTTCCCCGGGTGTGTGTGTGTGTGTGTGTGTTTGTGTGTGTGTGTGTGCAAGCACCCGGATTCTGCAGAGCAACCCTTAGAACACATGCTTTAAGGCCTAGATAAGAAACATGTGTTCATTCCTGTGCACTTTTCAACATCCCCAAGAGTTACTTCGCAAATGTGGGAATAAGGGCTAGCCGCATGATCAGTCTGGTGCCCAAAACCAACAGCTGTCCCAAATGAGCAGCCCTCTCCCCGCAATAACCCAGTTCTCCGGTAAAACCAAGTGAGAACAAACAAATAAATACGTTCCCATGAGTCCTCAAGGATGCAAGCAGCGGAGCTCCTGAGCTGCCGCCAAGGAAGAGCTTCTGAATCCGAGGGTCCACAGTCAGGGGAGAGTGAACAACAGAATGCGGCTATTGGTAGATGGGAATGGCATCCAATTCCTAATGGGCCAGGTGTCCCAGGCAGGCCCCTGTGCACAGAAGGAGCCCACGTGGAGAGGAGCCAGGGCTCCTGCACCTGTCACATGCAGAAGGGGAATGTCACATGCTGACCCCCACACAGCACAGGCATGGCAGGCTTCTGGGGAACCTAATGCTTCTGCTCTGCTCTCAGAGCCCAAGTCAGAGGAGTGGGGACGGATGACCAGGTCACAAGAAGCAAACGCCAAAGTGTATTATCAGAGCTGTTTAATAAACATTTCTGTGAACCCAAGGAGTAGAGCATTGTCTGGGATGGGTCCTAGAGGGGAGGCGCACGTTGGGAGTTCCAGGGGATATGACGTGCCTGCCCTCCTGAGACATCTGGGCTCCCTGGTATCCATCATCAGTGAAACGAAGTTTGCTGACTATGCATTAGAAGCTCAACAACTATGATGTCCCCTAACTTAGCAAAGTAAAGCTCTCCAACACAGTATTACTGCCAACAAAAACAGCAGCAGCAAAGCTGGGGTGAGATCACTGAACAGCCTGGCACCCTCACCTCTGTCAGTAGACCCGACAGCCACATCCCTATGCACTGTTATCTCCGTAAAGATGTTGCGATGACCCGTATCCCTGATGAGAAACAAAGACCAGAAGGGCTGACCCTGTCCTGTCCTTTTCCCTTTCTCAGCAGAAAGTAGACCAGACGTTGCATAGACGTGGAACAGAGCGATCATTGGGCTAGGATCATTGGCTCTGCTCCTAACACGCTGATTGACCTTGGGCAACCTTCTTCACCTCTCTGGTCTCAGGTTCCCCTATTACGTGGGAATAACAGCACTTCTCTCAGGATTGGTGCAATGACTCAACCTAAAAGGATGGGGAAAGTGCTGTTCAGATTACAAATCACCCAGGTCGGTGTGAGTGCATGTCCCCATCACTGTGGGGGCCTCACTCTGTGTGTGAGTGCCCTTAAAGAAAGTCCCAGAGTAAGGAAGCACTGAGAAAACACTACCAAGCTACCTCTCGGCAGCAAGGCCAGTGCAGGTCCAAGAGTTCCTTTCTTCCCTCCAGATTCCAGTGCTTGAGCCTGGGAAGAGTGTAGCCACCACCCTCCAGCTTAGACAGAGAGCCACAGCGGACCCTCCATCATGAGGAGCTGGGCCCTGGGGGCCATCCAGTATGTCCTCTCAGTCTCCCATCAGCCCTAAGGGATGGGTTTCTTTTTTTTAATTTTTAAAATGTTTTTATTGAGATATAATTCACACACCATAAATTTCACCAATTTAAAGTGCACAACTAAATGGGTTTTAGTATATTCATAATCAAGTTCACCACAATCTAAAGTTCACAATATTTTCATCACCCCCCCAAAAAAACCTGGTACCCATTAATGATCACTACCCCAACCCCACCCAAAGCAACCAATAATCCACTTTCTGTCTTTATAGATATTCCTATTCTGAACATTTCTTATAAATGGGATCTTATAATATGTGGCCTTTTGTTACTTGCTTTGTTCAGCTAACATAATATTTTTAAGGTTCATCCATGTTGTAACATGTATCCTTATGTTACACCTTTTTGTGGCTGAATAATATTCCATTATATGGATATGTCACATTGTGTTTATCTATTCATCTGTTGATGGACATTTGGGTTGTTTACACTTTGTGCCTATCATGAACAATGCTGCTATGAACATTCATTTTTTGGGGTGGATATATATTTTCATTTCTCTTAGACATATGCCTAGGGGTGGAATCGCTGGATCAAATAGTAACTCAACGTTTAACTTCTTGCAAAACTGCCAAACTGTTTTCCAAAGGTGCTATATCATTTTACATTGCCACCAACAATGTGTGAGGGTTCTGATTTCTCCACATCCTCACCAACATTTGTTATTGTCTGTCTTTTTTATTATAGTCAGCCATTCATTATGGTTTTGATATGCATTTCCCTAATGACTCATGGGGTTGAGCATCTTTTCATGTCATTATTGATCATTTGTGTATCTTCTTTGAGACATGCCTATTCAAATGCTTTGCCTTTTTTAAAATGGGTTGTCTTTCAGTTTTGAGTTATAAGAGTTTCTTATACATTCCGGATACTAGATCCTTATCAGATAAATGATTTACAAGTATTTTCTCCCATTCTGTGGCTTGCCTTTTCACTTTCTTGGTACTGTCCTTTGAAACACAAAAGATTTAATTTTGGTGAAGTCCGATTTATCTATTTCTTTTCTTTTGTTGCTTATTCTTTTGTGGCCAAATCTAAAAGTCCATTGCCTAACCTAAGGTCATGGTTTATTCCTACATTTTCTTCTAAGAGTTTTATAGTTTGGGTTCTTAAATTTAGAATGATCAGTTTGGGCGTAATTTTTGTGCATGGTGTGATACGGAATCTAACTCAATTCTTTTACTTGTAGAAATCCAGTTGTCCCAGCACCATTTGTTGAATTAAATTATCTTGGCGCCTTTGTTGAAAATTTATAGACCATAAATTTCTGCACGTGTAACTCTATTCCATTGATCTGTGTATCTGTCCTTATGACATTACCACAGTTCAGATCACCGTAACTTTGTAGAAAGTATGTTTTGAAAATAGGAAGTGTGAGCTCCCAACTTTATTCTTTTTCAAGATGGTTTGGCTATTCAAGGTCCCTCATATTTCCATATGAATTTTAGGATCAGCTTGTCCATTTTTGCAAAAAAAAAAAAAAAAAAAAAAGGCCAGCTGGGATTTTGATAGGGATTTCTTTGTTTTTGTAGACCAATTTTGAGAGCATTTTCATCTTCACAATATTAATTCTTCCAACCCATGAATATATGGTGCCTTTCCATTTACTTAGATCATCTTCAATCTCTTTCAATGTTATGTGCAAGCTTTACCCTTCTTTGTTAAAATTATTCCTAAATATTTTATTCTTTTTTTCCTGCTTTTGTAAATGGAATTGTTTTCCTTTTTTCTCAGCTTTACTGAGGTACAATTGACAAATAAAATTATATATATTTAAGTGTACAATGTGATGATTTAATTTACATATCCATTGTAAAATCATTTCCACAGTCAAGTTAATTAACACATCTATCACCTTTTTAGGATTTTGTCCATTTCATCGATGTTATCTAATTTGTTGGCATCATGTTGTTCATATTACATTATAGTCCCTTTCATTTCTGTAATTTGAGTCTTCTCCCTGTTTTGCTGGGTCATTCTAGCTAAAAGATTGTCAATTTTGTTGAACTTTTCAAAAAACCCGACATTTGGTTTCATTGATTTTTCTTTAAGGTTTTTCTATTCTCTATTTCATGTATTTCTGTCTAATCTTTCACTTTTCTTTCCTTAGGCTTATTTTGCTTTTAGTTTGCTCTTCTGTATTTTTCAGGTAGAAGTTAGGTTGTTGATAGGAGGTATTTCTTATTTTTTAATATATACATTCACAGCTATACACTTCTCTCTGAGTGCTGCTCTAGCTGCATCCCATATGATTTAATATGTGGAGTTTTTGTTTTTACTCAACTGAAAGTATTTTCTAGTTTCCTTTGATTTCCTCTTTGGCCCTCTGGCCATATAGGAGTTATGTTATTTAATTTACACTATATTCTAATTCAACTCCATTGTGATTGGAAAATCACACTTGGTGTGATTTCAATTTTCTCCATGTTTTCCTTTGAACATATTTATAACAGCTGCCTGGAAGTCTTTGTCACCAAGTCCCACTTCTGGACCCCTTCTATTGCCCGCTTTCTGCCCCTGTGTATCACATGTTCTTTCATTGTATATCTCAAAAACTTTGTTAACAACTAGACTTTTTAGATAATATACAATAACTACCCTGGAAACTGGTTCTCCCCCTTCCCTGCCTGAGTCTCTTGTTGTTGTTTATTCATTTGTTTATCTCTTGTCATTGTTTGTCTACTAAGTTGGCTGGACTAATTCTGTGAAGTCAATCCGTTTTCCCCCAGTGTTCAGCCTCTTAGGTTCCTGCTCAGATTTTTTTTCCTTGTGTTTAATTTTTTAACCTCGTTCCCTAGGAGTCTCCCCTGGGTCAGCATAAGCCATTTATTGGTCAAAAGGTGTGATTAAGTGCCTTTGACCAGTTAGATACTTACCCTTCACCAGCGTGTGTGTGAGACTTGGAGACTTCTATCACAGTTCTAGAAATTTACATTTCCCCCCCACATTTAGCCAGGGACTCGAGGCTTGGATGTTTCCTCCCTGATCTCTCCTGAGAGGGTGCAAGTTTGGACACATAAAGCTGTGTGCCAGGCTATCAGGCATACGTGTGGCTCTATTTCTGAGCCTTGCTTTCTAGCCGTTGCTGCTAGTCCAGCCTTTGGTGCTTAAGCCTCTTGTGCCAGTGAGGCATCTACCATTTGTTGATGGATCTGTGTGTGAACTGGGGAATGATTTCCAGTCTGCCCCTCCTCCTGCCGATCGTGCCTGAGCAGGTGCAGCCTATCAATGGCACACAGCTTTCCTGACTCCCAGAATGGACTGAGATCCCAAGAAGGCTCTTCCCGCCTGTCTCTTCACCCAATTCTCTAATAAACTCCTAGCTGTTCCTCTTTTGCTTGTTGCTGCTAATGCCATGGAGTTACGAGCCTCCTTTTAATTGCTCTCTACCAAGATCGCCATTGCTTTCAATAGCTCCCTTCCACCCCATGCGTGGAATTCTCCACATTCTGTTCTAAATAAAATCAGTCCCCTGAGACAGAGCTGTGAGCTCTTCATCTTTACTGTCTGCTTTCTCCCCGGATAGAACATCTGTAGCACTGCTCAGGAGCCGGAGATGGGGACAGGTATCACCTGCCCCAGAGTGACACCCCATTCTACAAGTAGGTATTGAGATGGAGACAGCCCCAGTACTCTCAGCTTGCCTCACCCAGCGTGGAGCCTCCATCCTGGGAGTGAGTGGGGTGTGACAGTTGAGGTCCCAGCGTTCTCAGCCCACTGTGCCTGGAGCAGAGCTTCTGCTATGGGAGTGGGAGCTCCGTGGGAGTGGGAGCTCCGTGGGAGTGGGAGCTCCGTGGGGGAAGGGGGCCTCGGTCATCTTGGCTGAGCCTCCTCAGAATAGAACTTCGGCAACTCGGGGCCGTAAGGATGAGAAACACCAGCATCTTGCCCCTTTGGGGGCAAAACTGTAACCTAGACTGGGAACCAGAGGGAGGGGCAGGCCCTTTGTTATTGGCCATACCGGCCCAGAGTAGAGCACCAGCATAGAGTTTCCATGGGATGGAGCTGAGAGGCAATAAGGGAGTGGGTCATGGTTCAAATGCCATAGACCCTCCCTGTTCTCACCAAGACTTAGTAGATTTTCTTTAAATGAATGGTTCTCCATTTGCTGTATGCCTTTAAGACAATTTCCAGAGATTTTTAAATAATTGATATTTATAATTTTCTCTAGTTAAATAGCTGTTTCATGGGGGAGAGGGTGCCGAGCTCCACAAGCTGCCAGTCCAGAAACCTCACTCCTAATTTTTTTTTTTTGCCATGACCTTGAAGAAATGGAGTGCATTGATGAGAACAAGTGCACAAGACCTAGGCTTGAACCCTAGATCTGCTTTTAACCAGCTATGTGGCCAGAGTTCATAATAATAGTACTTACTTCCAAGAACTAACTGGTAGCTGGCAAGGACTCAGTAAACATCAGCTCCCTGGTCCCCCTTGAATGTTCCTTTTCTGGAACATGGGTGCCTGCAGGGGCTCTGGTATCCTCTGCTCCCTTCTTGGTCAACTCTGCTGGGAGGCAGCTCTCTCTGTGGGCTGCCAGTCCCACCTACTTCTTTCAGCTCAGCCTGGAGCCATCCCTTGCCAATGATACGTTTATCCTAGGAACAAACTTGAGCCTCTTCCTGGGGTCCTATGCAATCCCATTCCTCACTAATCTCTCAGAGGAAACATACTCATTAATAAGTGAAAATGGGAAAACCTCTTGCCCCATTCCCTGCTTGCACAGCATGTCAAGCTTTCTCGGTACACTGGTCAGTCATCCAGCCTCTATCTTCCCCTCAAAGCTCTGGGCTCAGCTAGAGTCTCAACAACGGCTGGCCTGCTAGTGGAGAGGCAGTTGTTTGGCCACCTGGAGAGGGAAGGAAATATAATGCTCTTGGGAGACACCGAGGGACTGTCCCCATTGGCTGGACAGGGGCTGCTCCCATGGGATCTCCCTGGCTGGTTATCTTATCACTGTTCTGAGAAGAAGGAAGAACTGATAAGTCAAGACCTTTGCACGGAAGAGATGGGGAATTTGGAGAAGCCAAGTTTCATTTAACTGAAACATTACACTTCCAATTTCACATTATGACAAGGGTGAAAAGAGCTTCATAGAAAGAAGCTTCCAGGAGGCCAAGCGTATATTCCCATGGGGCTCTGCTGAGATTTGGGGCCTGGGGGAATTAGGTCATCTCCAATGGTCCTGCCAGCTCTGTCACGGAGAGACACCCAGCTGTGCACATTAACAGGGAGCATTTGCCCAGACTTCATTCAGAGTAGGCCCAAGGAAAATCCAATTCTGAGTCTAAAGATAGGCTGTGCAATGTTTTGTACAGTGTGGGTTTCTGGAAATTTAATCTCTTAGGACAATGATCTGGGAAAGAGGGGGGCATTAGAACTGGAGAAGTATCTTGGGAATACACTGGGGCAGGCGCAAGAGCCCCTCCGATGGAATGTTTACCACCTAATGGATACTGAAAGCCTCTGCAAATCTCAAATCAAATTTCTTTAAAGAGAAGATAACAAGTAAAGTGGATGGGCAATGCCTGTGATGAGTCATTTGTCCCTAAACAGCTGCTTCTGTGTGAGGCTGCACATGGCTCTGAGGGGAGTGAGTGTGCAACAGCTCACTATCACTTCCATTTCTAGTTCCCAGGAAACTCGCTGAGATATTCATAACCCTGAAGTCTTGGGTTCCTCTTTCCAGAGTAGAACATGGCTTCTGTCTTTGAAACCAGCAGCACCAATAGAAACTTAAGAAATAGGTTGCTAGAGACAAAAGTCAGTTTAACTCAACAAATATTCGTTAAGCACCTACTGGTGAACCAAGCACCATGCAAAGTGCTGGGCTGAAGGAGTGACTCAGGCATGCTGTCTGATCCCATAGATGGACCCACAGTGTGGCTGACATGAGGCAGATATAAGCCCTACAATGAAATTGCACACAATGTGCCATGAGAGATGAATTCACAAGGAAATCTATGAAGGTAGATCTGTGCTGAGCTTCAAAAGTAGGACTAGAATATTATCAGGCACATAATTGTCCATCCTGGGACAAGGGAAGCGTGGCCACGCCCATCAGAGTCTGAAGCCTGCAGATGTATTTTCCAAACATAACAAAGATTTCTGTGCAGCAGAAAGAGTATGAGGCAAAGAGTGGTATCAACAACAATGAATTGAACCCCTGACAGAATTGAGACCTGAGTGTGTGCCAGGCATTCAGTGCTTTGTAGGTTTCATGTCCTCTGATCTTCACAGCGTCTGAGACAGAAACCACAGCATGAAGAATTTAGTGCCTCGCACACTGCTATATAGCGAAGACTCAGTAGAGTCAGCATGCATTCCAGGCTCCAGAGCCTGAATTCTCAGTGCCATCAGGAAACCAAAGTCTGAGACTGGCCACAAATCTCACAGCCCGTGGCCTCGATCGTGCCCCTTCCTCTGGGCCTCTCCCCCCTCATCTTCTGAATGAGAAGAGTATTGACCAGATGACCCTAAGATCCCTTCCAACCAAGTCATCTGAAACTAATTTTTCTCGGGGACAGAAGGAGAGGAGGCAAGGGACAGGGAGGGGTCAAGGATGTCAGAGAGTGGGGAGAACTGACTTAGGTGGAACAAGGCAGAAAACCAGCTCCCCACTTTGGTTGTGACTCGGTTTACCTGTTAGAATCCTTTCAGGTGATGCCAGGTTCCATTCAAAATTTATTTACAACCTGCTTGGGCAGAGAAGTCATTATCTTCAGAAACCTTGGTGACAGTTACTGTGTTGTGACCTGGAGTTCACTGTTAAAAGTGTCACCCAAGCAAAGTCATGGAGTTTATTTGGTTATTAATGTGATTGTTGGCACATCCTATGCAATGTATCTAAATTGAATTATGGTACCAGATACACCTATAGATAAGAATGAAGTGTGTGTAGTATCCATTATCATGTGTCATTAAAAAACAACTTAATATCGAAAAAAAAAAAGGAAAGGAAAGGAGGATGCTAGATGGGCTCTTCTGTACCCCAACCCCCCACCCCAACCTGATCAGCATTGGGCTGCTCACACAGGGGAGTGGGGCGGGGGGCTGGCATCTTTTGGATTTCCCTGGGTGGCTGATGGGCCAGAGCAGAGCTAGGCCCGGCAGAGCCTGAGAGCTGTGTCCCGCCCTCCTGCATGGCCTGCCTCCAAGTCCAGGACAAAAATCCCAGCCTCAGCAGGGTCATCCCCACCCCATGCAAGAAGGAATAGCTAAGTCAATGTCACTTTGACCCTTAGGAACACAGCTTAAAGCCCCAGGTTACCCCTCCAGGTTCTTTCTTGGGGCCCAGGTCTCCTGCAGCTCCTGCTTGCTACACTCCAGGCCCTGGGGGCTCTAAAGGAGGTTAGCAGACAGACCCACCAGCCAGCACAGCCTCCCAAGGCCTCTGGCCCCCCTGAGCCTGGAGTTTGCTGGCCAAGGCTTTCCTAGCAACTGGATGAGGGAGAGGGGAGCCTTCTGGCCGCAGGTCCCCTGGGCACTCTCCATTTCTCCAGGGACATTTTCAATTCCCATTTTTCTGGCTTGGGAGGCTCCCTTTCTCTAGCCAGGGTGCCCTCACAGTTACCCAGAGCCTCCACTGCCCCCACCCTGCCCCGTTACATGGCACCCATTCTCCCGAACTGCTCTCCAGGCTGTTTCCCACCTTCTCTCCCTTCAAACTCTGCTCATTTGTCACGAGGCAGCAATTTGCCCCCATTCTGGCCCCCCTCTTGTGATAGAGCCAGGATTTACAGCAGGCATTTCTGGCTTCTTCTGGGACTGGGCAGTTAGAGTACGCTTTGCTGGCCTTCCTCCCAGGGGCACCGCTGATCGCTTGCTTGCTGGTAGAGCCTGAATTTTCATGGTTCATCTACCTTCGTCCCCTTGGCCACCATGTGTTTCACCCAGCCAGTCACAGAGGGTCCATCCCCTGCAGCATGCTCACAGCCTCGTTCTGGCCAAGGAGAACTGAGGGAGATGGCCCAGTACCTTCGGGGAAAGGTTTCTTTGTTACTAAAATGAGCTGCACTGGAGCATACCCTTTTTCTTCTTCCAGTGAATACGGTCATGTCTGCCAGGAAATACAGGAACCATTTGCAAATACCAGGGGAAACTAGACCAATGTGCTGAAGATGACAGAGTACAGAGGTGGAAAGAACTTTGGTCCTCGAAGATGCCTTTGAGACCTTGACTTAACCCCAGAACTACCCATTCCTCGGCTTTCTTATTATATGAGATGTTAAAACCCACTTTGAGTTTTTTATTCCTCACAGCTGAGGAGTGTAGTTTCTCCACCCCTTCTGCCAGGTTTGGCAGGGAGAAAACGTCTGATATCTTTACCCATGGACCAAATCAGGCGGCCTTTTGCCTGTTTTTGTAAATAAAGTTTTATTGGATCACAGTCACACCATTCATTTCAAATTACCATGGCTTGAGTTGTGACAAGAGAAATGGTATGATGGTCTACAAATGTGAAAATAATTACTATCTGGTCCTTTACTGAAAATGTTTGCCAACTTCTAATTTAGACCCATTAGGCCAATAGAGAAGCAAAAGTTCCTCAAAAATTGCCACGGGTTATATAGGTACATTAAAACATGAAATCCCTGGGAAAGAAGGAGCTGAAGAGTCTTAGAATACTGCGTATCTTCCACAGAGCCTGGGCCACAGAGACTGTCCTGAGAAGGACAAGATGGGGTATAAGCTGTTGGCCAAACTCACTGATTGTGATGGTTAATTTTATGTGCCCACTTGGCTAAGCCATGGTGCCCCATTACATAGTCAAATACCAGTCTAAGTGTTGCTGTGAATGTATTTGTTTGGATATGATTAACATTTAAATCAGTAGACTTTGAGTAAAACAGATTACCTTCCTCTAGAATGGGATGGGCCTCACCCAGTCAGAGGCCTTTCAGAAAAGACAGAGGTTTCCCAAGGAAGAAGCAATTCTGACTCAAGAATGTAACAGAGAACCCCTGCCTGAGGTTCCATTGTGCTGGCCTGCAGATTCTAGACTCAGGACTGCAGTATCAACTCTTATCTGAGTTTCCAGCTTGCTGTCCTGCCCAAAAGATTTGGACCTGTCAGCCCCCATAATCACGTGAGCCACTTCCCTAAAATAAATCTCAATCTCTGTCTCTCGTTCTCTCTCTGTCTATGTATCTATCACATCTATCTCTCGTATCTATCTAGCTACCTATCTATTTCTCTGGAGAACTGTGACTCATACACTGATCATCCTAATTCTGTCCCAGCTATAAGGTCGACATCTTATTTATTATGCCGAGAGGGAGTTTCCAAAGTGAAAAGCCAGAGATGATTCCCAAATGGACACAAAATTGAAGACGTTTATTATTATAGGGCACAACCCTGCCTTAGACACACAGATCTTGAGTTCACAGTTACAAGGTTGGGGAGGAAACTTGGGAAAGCTGGCCCCTGGAACACCAAGAACTAAACAGAGGTGGCTCTGAGGGCAGGTTCAGAGGTGAGGTCAACCTAGCTGAAACATCTTTTTTAAACACAAGGTTAACAGGTCAAGTCTGGCCAGCACGCCACTTCCCCGTTGAGGATGTTTCACATTCCTTAGAAGCTGCATGCTTGGAAGAAGAGGTAGAGGGGCTGTCCTTCCCTCCAGAACACAGCTGCAGCCACATTCTCTGGCTGGTGAGTCTCCCCAGAGCGCCCTGAGGATGATCTGCTTTGAAATACAAAGCCCAGGAACTGGACAAATGGCCCTTGTTTGTGCAAATGCTCTGTGCTCGCTCTCTCTCAAGGTTCCTTTCTTTTCCATCTGGAAAGTGTCCACTTCCTTTGGCTGTTTAATATCCTAGCTTGAGGGAAGGTCCTAATCGTTTATTATTTTGCCGCCTTGGATCTCAGTCAGTATCTGGCTATTCATAGGAATTCTGGCTCCCAAGCAACACCAGACTCTTTGTAGAGGGAAATCCTTACTTAAGATGTTATACTTTGAGAAACTGTCTTTCCATAAACCATCCTGCCCTTGTACTGCTTCAGGCCATGTCCAGCCAACAGTCTTGCCATTTGTTAAATGAATCAAAATATTGAAGAGCATAAAGTCATTTTCTATTATTAAAATTATAGTTACGTTGAAAATGCAATTTATTCAGACGTCTTGCATTGCCATAGTCATTTTCATCTTATTTCTGAGAGGTTAGCAACTCATGGCCATTATGACATCAATTCATAATCATCAAGTTTCTGGCAGCCCCACATTGTCAGCACCCTCCAGGAGCAGAGCCCAAGTAGAAGGTGGCAAGGTGTATGACGTGTGGGTGGGGGGGGAGGTGACATAGATCTGTGGGAGGCTTGGGAAGGCAGGGAAAACCTAAGGAAGGGAAAAGATGTCCCTTCCTTAGCCTGATTTGTACTGTTGGATGAACCAAATCATATTTATATGTATATATATCCATATTTATATGTATATGTATATATATGTCAGGAAACTAGGGAAGAGAAGAGGTGAAGGGAAAGACCTTTGACTCATTACAAACCAGACCTCTTTATGCTCTCTGCCTAGAGATATTCATGCCATCCTTGTGCTCACATGTCTTTAGAGCAGACTTAGGGACCTGACATCCTTTTCTCAAGACCAAGTAGAGAAAGGGCAAATATTTTTCCCCAAAAGGAAGTTTCAGGAGCAATTTTTAGCTATCTCACCTTTTAAAGCAAGCTCTCCCCCTCCGAGGAAACCCCATGCCTAAGCACTTATGAGTTCTGTGACGTGGGATACAAAGCTTTTCCAAAACATAACCACAAAGGACAAATAATATGTAATATGGACAGTGCACACGTGCGTGTGCATATATGTGTGTGTATGTATGTGTCTGTTTAACAAGAAGTCAGTTATGTGGCATACGTTATGCAAATTTATGTCCATTTGGTGAATAAATCTCATTTTCAGCCTGCCTCTAGCATGGGTTGTAGAGTTCCATATATTAACCCGAAGTTATTATTTATTTGCTAATAAATGGAGTCAATGAAAACCATTTCACATAGGAAAGAAGGGTAGATGGTATGCAGATTATTTGAGAAATCATTTGAAAACTGGTGGCAAATCCTTCTGTATGTTAAGATCATGCAGTGGGATGACCTCACTACCCAAGGATTCCATCAAAGCAAGTGGTGCAAGAAGCATTCTGTAAGTGGCCTCTTCCTGCTGGTGGGTTTAATAAAACAGAGCCCATTAAAGGAAAGAAAAGCTGCTTGGTTTAAACTGGATCTTACAGACCTCAGTCTAGTGCAATCATCCAATTGTTTTCTAAAGAATATACATTTGAAATCATGAAGACCGAAAAACTGCTTTTTAAAAGTCACTTGTTCTGAATCTTATGTCAGAGACAGTAAAGGGGGGGGAAAAAAACCATACCAAGTCATCCAGGCAGTTAACCAGCAATTTTAATTCAAACTCTCCTTTAGTGTTTTCAGAGAATGGCCTTGAAAATGATCCTCATTATTAATAGCATTTATGTTAAATCATATAAACCTATTTTTCAAGACTCAGAGAGATCTAAATTGCATCTCGACAACATGTGATTATACCCAGGCATTTTCACAACTTACCTCTCGAAACACCTGAGGAAAGAAGGTGATTTCTCAGCCTTCTTGGAACGCTGCACTGTACCAAGAAGCCGCAAGCAAAAGCTGAGCCCCGCACCGTGCCCGGGGGTGCGGGGCAGCCTTATCTGGCGCGAGAAGTCACATGTGTTCTATCAGACATGGGCTCCTTTAAGTGTAGCCCCTTGCAAATCAAACACAAATTCATTCTTGTGGTTCTTTCTTGACTAAAAATGTTGGATCGTGAGTGTTTCCATTTGGCTTTTTATGGATCTTACAAATCAGTCTGTATTGTTCACAAAATAATGACTTTTCCAAAGACTTTCTGATGCAGGAATGCTATAAAAAGTGGAATTGCCCAAGATGAACAGGATAATGCCCTGTTCCTTAATGGACTCCCACAGGCCCCCTCTACTGGGGCGATGAACTAGGGCAAGAAGTCTTGCGGAAATTTCTGTGGGGCCTCAGCTCGTCCGCTCCCGATTGTCCAAAAGAGGTAGATGTTGTTTTACCCTCATTCCTTGGTGGCACAAACATGACCCCCTGGGGTCACCAGAGTGCAAAACCAGATTCTCTCCCTTTATTCACTGTGTCCCCTTGGACGGGTATTGAGCCTTCCTGAGTCTGTTTTCTCACCTGAATCTGGCAGAAAGGGGTGGGGGGGAGGAATCATATACCAGATATTGATTAAACACTACCCATTCCAGACAGAGTCAAGATCTTAAGGGAACAGAAACAGTCTTAATGAGTCTCCTCCCTCAAGGAGCTCATGATAAAGAAGCGAAACCTACAGCTTGCCAGAGAGTAGAATGTGTGAGCCAGTGAGGAGCATTTTAGTTAGGGGACCAGGAAAGACCTTGAAGAGAAGGTGATTTGTGAAGAAAGACCTGAAGAAGGCGAAGGAACATGTCATGTGGACATGTGGGGGAAGAGCCTTCCAGGCTGAGGTGACAACAAGGGCAAAGGCCCTGTGATGGGAGTGGGCCTTTGCAGGAAAAAGAGTATCACCAGAGCAGAGAGCAGGAGGGCGAGTAGGAGGAGATGAGGTCAGAGAGACAATAAAGGGGGCAAGATCATCTAGGAAAAGAGTTAACTAACTATAGCCTAGGGTCATATGTGACCCGCCACCTGTTTTTGTAAACAGTTTTCTCAGAGCCACAGCCATGCCCTTTGGTTTACACATCGTCTATGGATGCTTTCAAACTACAATAGCAGAGTTAAGTAGTTGCAACACAGACCATTTAGCCCACTAGGCCAAAATATTTGCTATCTGGCCCTTTATAGAAAACACGAATCTCTGGCTTAAACAAATAGGGGTTTATTTTTTTCCATGATGAGTCTAGAGTAGGTAGTGCAAGAGCCCCATGATGTTAATAAGACCCAGATTCTTTTTATCTTTATGGTCCACTAGCCTTAGCATGTGGACATGTTTTATCATGATCTCAAAATAGCTGCCAGTGTTCCAGAAATTACACATGATATCCACATTTGAGACAGAACGGGATATCTGTTCTTTCTATCAGGAAAGAAAAATTTGACTTCACCCCACCCCCAGCACATTTTTGCCTATCTCTTCACCCAGAAGTGGGTCATATGGCCCTGCTAGCTTCAAAGGAAGCTGGGAAAGCCATGAAAAGGATCGTCGAGATTGACTTAGACAGTGGCTTTCAGACGTTTTTGACCATAGCCCACAGTGAGAAACACATTTCATATCAGCCTAATGCATGTAACTGAAACATGAATAATGCAAAGAAAAGTTTCATAAGACACAACTTATACTTACTTTGTGTGCTGTAAACTGATATTTCCTCTTCCATTATTTTTTAAATACAAGTCACATCATCTACTGACTTAATTTCATGACCTACTGTTGGGTTGTTGCAAGTGCCATAGGAAAAATGCAAGTGGTCACTAGGGACTGGCATGGTGCTGGCTCTCCCTCTCTCTCTCAACTTTTTTCCTCTTATTTTTTTTTTAACGATTTTATTTATTTGGGAGCACAAGAGAGAAACAGAACGAGCAAGGGGGAGGAACAGAGGGAGAGGGAGAAGCAGATTCCCCACTGAGCAGGGAGCCTGATGTGGGGCTTGATCCCAAGACCCTGAGATCATGACCTGAGCCAAAGGCACATGCATAACAAACTGAGCCACCCAGCCGCCCCAACTTTTTTCCTTTTCTGTTCCTTTCCTTCCTTTCTCTCTTTTTTCCAAAGGAGAAAGTGGATAATGGATTGGCAACTAACAAAATCCACAACACCCACCATAAGTGAGCTGGGGACCAAATACAGTTTCATTGAAAACTGAAGGAAAAGGTGATCCTCCTTCTGAAGGAACTAAGGACCCTGATGATGGACACTTGTGTTCCATGTAAAATCCAGGTGGAAATATCCATTCCCTGGGGGTGTTGAGGGGATTGTGTGGGATCCCCGATGTATTGCACTAGCACAGTGCATGACACACAGTGGGAGTGCAAGACACATTAGTTTGCTTCCTCAAACACAATCATCACTCCAGGCTAGTCCTGGCCCCAGACATAGCATCAACTAGGTAAGAGAGAATGATTCATTCTCAAGTGCTGGAAAGCCCCAGGGAAATTGTATGTTACCCTGGTGCTATGTTTATTTACCCTACTGGGCATAGAATGAATACTCAGAGGTTGAGGGCTATGTTGAATTTTGCCCACTGTTTCTGAAAAACTTTCAGAAGCACCAGTTACTGGCCTCAGCTTTGATGACCAGAACTTTGGGCTGTGCAGGAGTGGGGGTCGCTGACCACAGGGGAGCCCTGAGCTGGCCAAGGATGGGTCATTCTTCACAGATTCATGCAAAGGCAAAGTTGAAGAATCTCTGGTCATCTTTAGTCCCCTCGCTTTTGCAGGTGGGGAAATTGAGGCAATTGCAACATGGCAAGGTCATGCAGGAAATAGACAGCAGAGCCCAATCTCTTGACCCCAAATCCCCCAGCCCTGACAACAATGATTAGCACAGCCCCTCTCAAGAGGGGGTCAGGGGCCCATAAACTCAAATCCCAGGCTGATTTTACCTGCATTTTTCTAGAAGGTACATACCAGGTTCTAAAATGGCCATCTGTTTCTACAAAGATTAAGAACCACAGATCGAATGACACTAAAGTGATTTGTGTTGAGAGTAGGGGAGAAGAGATCCAAAGGTCAGGACTAGGGATGGTGATATAAAACAGAAACTGCAAATGTTTCCATCAGCCCTTTCCCCATCCCCCACCCCACCCCCGCCACCCCCATACCCCAGAAACTGAACTGTCTGAGCTCCCCAAAAGGCCTGTGGGCTTCAGTCCCCTCTGCCTCGGTCGGTGCAGGCAAATCCTCATTCAGCTGGCGGTGACTGGAAGAGAAGTTTATCTCCTCTTTACCATCGGATCCGATTTCTTAAACGCGGTGGAGCTCTGAGAGGCCACGCCAATCAAACAGCAGGACCACACACAGGTGCCCCGTGAGCAAAAAAGATAACGGATAACGTCCTCCCCAGCGCACACTAGTAATTTCGGCGCCCACTCAGCGGCCTTTGTTGGAAGCCCAAGGGTCCTGGCCACCCAAGGGTCCCGGACTCCGCCCACACCCCGAACCCTCCAGGCAGAGTCTGGGCTGCTTCCTCCAAGCGTCTCCGGGCGCCCTCGTCATGGTGCGAGGACACATCTAGGGTCTGACTCCCCAACCATCCCTGCCGCCCCTCGGGCACCACCCGGAGCCCACCCTCCGCGGTGTGCCGGGGGCGGGGCGGGGCGGGACGGACGGGGCGGCTCCATTGGCCTGCGCGAGACGAGGGGCGGGGAGGAGGCGGGGAGGGGCGGGGCGGAGAGGGACAGATGGGGCGGGCCATTGGCCAGTGCCGGGCGAGGGGCGGGGAGGGGCGGGGAGGGGCGGGCCCTACGCGCCAAGCCCGGAGGACCTGGGGCTTTAGGCGCTGCGGACACAGCTCGGGTGCCGGCGAGGGCACAGCATGGGCAGAGGCTTCTGGACTGCGCGATGAGCGGAGGGTGAGTGATGCACAGGCAGGAGTTTGGGGGCGTCCGGGAAGCACCGTCTCCTCCTGTCCCCGAGCCCGAAACCGCCCCCAGCCGTGGACTCTGGAGCTCGGGCACCGGTGCCCCTTGGCTGCCGCGTGCAGAGTTCCCTCCCCCTGCCAGCCTGGCGCAGCCCGGGCCTCATGCCCACTGCTGAGAGCGGACACTGCGCCAGGCACCTTCTCCAGGGGGAAGGCACTTCAAGAGCTCGAACCTGGGCAGGATAGGTGAGAGCGGCCGCAGGCTACACCTTTGCTCACCTTGTCTCTTGTCTTAGGCATTGATCTTAGTTGGGGGGAGAGGCTCAAAGAGGCTCTGACACAACTCTCAGATTTCACAGATGGAAAACCGGCGCCGAGACAATAGCAGAAGGTAGCAGAAGGAGGGGCTTGCCTCACCATGCTATTTATAAAGGATTTGCCTGGTTCCCAGACCTGTGCAAAGGGCGGTAGCACAATATGGCACCTACTTCCCACAGCCCTGATATTTTCATTATCCCCATTATCAGATGAGAAAACTGAGGCTTACAGAGCTATGGAATTGTCCAGTTTCACCCAGTGGTGGAGTCAGGATTTGAACTCAGACTTTGTTGTGCCAGGTCTCATTCATTTCACCCACTGACTTCAGAGTTCACCCTGCCTGCCATCCTGCCCTCCCCCCCACCCCCCATGCTCCTGACTCTGATTCTGGAGAGATGCTTCAGAGTTTTGACAACCTGACACAGCCCTGTGGGAGGGAGGGCCCCCTCTCACACACCATCAGTGCAAGGCCAGTGCTGGCCGGTGCTTTCTTAAAACACTGTAAGGAGATCTTTAGTAATCTCACTTCATAAACAAATAAAGTTGCAGCAAATGGGGCTGGGATTCTGGAATTTGAACCCAAGCAGGTTAGACTCCAAAACCACACACTTAGACTAGCTGAAGAAACCCTTACTAGCTTCTCTGTAGTTTTAAACTGCTCAGGGGGCAACCAAGCTTTGTTGCCAGTAGCCATGATTTAAAAAAAAAAAAAATGCAGTAAATTGGTAGAACTAACAGGTGAACCTGCTCCCCAGTATAATTCCTGAGCTATGGCCACCAGGATGGGAGGTGCTAGAGGGAGGAAGGGAGGAAGGAGAGACTGGGGGAGCGAGAGGAGAGGAAGGGGGAGGAGACAAGGGGAAGGGAAAGAAGGGAAGACGATGGAACGCATTAAACTTAGGTCAAAAAATTTCTGTCTGGAAGTTGTAATGGGTTGTGTTTCAGCACTTTGTCAGTGGCAAAGTGTATTTTCAGTAGTTCTTGTCATAATTCTCTGTGTGTGTGGTGCTGGTGGTTCAAGACTTGACAGTGAAAGTGAGGTTGAGGCCACAGATTAGACAGCCCCTGTGAAAGTGGGAAGGGAGGCCCTGTTTCCACCCTGAGACTCCAATGGGTGGCCTGGAGGTGGAGAACAGAGTGAAGGTCCAGGGCCCCCCCCCTGGGTCAAGGTCAGCTGGACAATGCCAGAGAACTAAGGCAGGAGCAGAACTCATCATGTCGCAGTTCAGATCCTGTCAATGCAACGCCTAACAGGGAGACCCTGACTAGGAGGTCTTCCAGAAGGCACTCTGGACTAGGCCCCAGGGGACCTGGGCCCTGGTTTGGAGAGTAAACTCAGCCATATGTCCTTGCTCACAGCCACTCTAGCTGGGAGGACTGCCCTCCTCTTTGAGTCACACATCCCCATCTCCAGAACCCCGCTATCTCTTCCGACCCCCGTTGCAACCTGTCTTGGGAGCCTCGGCTTATTATGGGTGAGCTCCATGTGAGGCCCATCTTACAGCAGTCAGCGATTCAGCTAATGAGGAACCTGAGGTTCAGAGAGAGAAAGGGACTTGGCCTAAGGTCACACAGCTGACGAATCACAGAGCAGAGCTTTAAACCCAGATCCTTGTGAAGGCTGGGTGGTTATCTGGTCACAGAGTACACTGAAGGAAATATTTTGGAATTGCTTTAAAGTAAATTAAGATCAAATAGGAAGTGGCTGTTCTTCCCAGAGCTTCTTCTCTTATTAAAGGGGAACTTACAGTTTGCTCAGTTTTCTTTTCTGGCTGCCTGACCTCGTTCCCCAGGATGCACTGCTGAGGGAAGGATTAGGAACCTCTTCCGCTTGCCCCGCCTGACTCTGGGGCGGTGGGAGCAGGGAGCTCATGCAGCCCCATAGCTGCAGAGCTGGGAAGAGCCCTGAAGACATTCTGGACCAGCCGCCCGTACAATCCTGGCTAAACTGAGGCCCAAGGGACAGCACAACATGCTGGAGTCACACGCCAGGTGCATGCGGCAGCAAAACCCACACCCAGACTTCTCTCTGGGAGGCCCCTTTGCCTCCTGTCTCTCACTGTGACACGTTTCAGCAGAAGTTCTTAACCTGGGATCTGGGGATCCAGGGGCACATGAATAGGGGCTTCCTGAGGCCCCTGCAGTGGTATACAAATTTGGTGTATGCATACTTGCACACTCATGCACATATGTGCATTTTCCCGGGGAGCGTGTGTTACGCTTTCAAGAGATTCCAAAGGGCTCTGTGGCCCAGAAGATTCTGAGCCACACGATGTCTCACAAGAAAGCACCCCCAGCAACTGCACTTGGCCCACAGGCCTGGTGCGGTAGACAGCAGAGGTGGGGGCAGCCACGGAGAGCCCCTGGTGCAGCCCTGCAGCTGCTGGCTCGGAGGGCTTGCCCCCCAGACTGCCCCCACCCCTGGCCCCAGGCACTCAGGATCTTGGTCATTCGGAGCACCTGTTTGGCCCAAAAAGCATGGCTGAGAGGATTCCTGTTTGCATGGATCCCGACTTCCAGAGGGAAGAGGTGAGCCTGGTTTTGGCAGGAAGGGCCCCTCCGGCCTCTGGTGTGTATGAGAGAGGGAGCGGGAGGGAGCCTCAGGTTGCCGTGCCTTGGAAAGCAAGAGCAGAAACCAGAAATCCTGCCGCAGGGGCCTGGATGAGGCGCTGCCTCCGAGCTAGGGCTGTCTGGAAGATGCGAGCAAGGCCAGCCTGCTCGGGTGCGGAGGGCCAAGCTCTTCAGAGGAAGGGCACCAGGGTCAGGGAGGCCTGGGTGCCAGGATGGGCTCAGGGAGACCTGTGGGTGGGAGCCCAGGACCCTGGAGGTGGGGAGGACGCAGCAAAGGCGAGTTGGGGTCCGGGAGTCAGCCCAGGAGAAGGCAGTGGTGGAGGTGGCTGGCGGCCCTGCAGTCACCTCTCCTGCTCTCCCTCAGCCACCATCACCTCCATCTGGCCCGCGCACAGTGTCCCCCGGGTCCTCCTTCCTAGCTACCGTGCTGAGGCAGGGAGGGGCGTGGCTGAGCCCAAGGCAGATGGTGGCAGAGGGAGGGGGACGGCCGTTGGAACTGGAGAGTGGGGGAAGGACGGCCGTGTGGAGGGGCAGGGGCAGCAGCTGCTGAGTCGCTGCCTGCCATCCGCACCCCAACAACGGGCTTTCTCAGTGAACATGTGCTGCTGAGGGGCTGCCTGTGTCCAGCCAGGCCCCCTCTCAGAGGCAGCTGGGACCGGCACCAAGCCCTGCAGCTTCCTCTCTGGCTAAGGCTCCTGCCATTTGCTGGCTCACAGGTGCCGGAGGGGGGCTGGGGGGGGGCTTTAAGGCTCCTTGTTTTCAGTGCCTCCTGCTGCCCAGCCCCCCCTCCCCGGCTGGCCTTTGGAAGTTGTGGTCATGGGCTTCGGAGCAGGGACCTTAGGCTCTCGGGAATGCCAGGCTGTGGCCCTGCACCTGCCCTCTCTCTCAGCCTCCTGCCTCCTTCCAGTCGAAGCAGCCTGGGTCTGAGGCTCCCAGCTGGGCCCCACCGCTCTGTCCTCCTTTCTTTCCCTTCCCATGTCACTTTATTTACACATTCGATTTTAATCATGCCTAAAGAAGAAAATAAGCATCATAATTTTATAAAGTATTAGAGGTTACCAGATCTCACAGACATCCCCAGAACATTTAAATTTGGATATTGATGCATTTGCCATTTTGCCAAGTGAGGACAATGACCATCTATTTTCGCCATCATTGTATGAAAAGAGAGGGCATTGTAAGAGGAAAAAGTAGGCAGCACAGAGTCCCGAAAGAAAAGGCTTTCAAATGCACTCAGTTCGGCTTCATGAATACCCCACTCCCTTAGCCTTTTTCTCCTTTGCCCCTGGCCAGCAGGATTGGGCTGCGGTCGTGACCCGAGGAGCCACAAAGCTGCCTTCTTCTGTGATAACCGGCTCCATGACCACAAACAAGGTCAATATGGGCCAAGCCTCGCAGTTGTAAAGGCTTCAGTGTCCTTTGTCCCAAATCAAAGGCCAGGGACAATGGCCAAGGCAGGCTGTGGTGCTGGCTGTCCTTAGCAGCCCCCCTGCACGGCTGGCCGAGCAGCCGCTGAAGTGGAAAGCAAGAACAGTTCACTGCCTGTTCACTGGGGACAGGTAACCATGGCTGGCACGTCGCCCTGGGGCCACTTGTCTGGGGACAAGGAGCCCTGGCTGCAGTCTGAGTCCTCTAGTTGGGAACAGAGCCTCCTCCCGCCCTGGGAGAAAACACTGAGGCCTGAGCTGTGTGCCCGGGGGCCGGGGGAGGGGAGCAGGCCGGGACAAAGAGGGCTGGCCTCCCAGAGCTGCAGGGTTTGGCCTGCCCAGCTGCATCTGTCACTCTGGGTTTTGGACTGCGCCTGGGTGGCAGGCCGGCTCCAGCGCATGCTCTCCCCCACTCCAGCTTCAACCAAAGTAGCCTTGCTTTAATCTGTTTGTGCATTGGGCTTCTGCCTTTACAAATAAGATTGTCTGTTTTATTAAAGGTTGAAAAGCATTCCATTAGAGATTGTCCAAGGCCCTGTCCAGTGCACAGGGAGAGTGAATGTTTAAGGGAGTTTCAGAAGCACGTTCTGAACAGAGGGATCTCTGTTTGCTTTCTTCCTGGGGGGTTCCTCTCTCTCTCTCTCTCTCTCTGTCCCTCCCTCCCTTTCTCTCTCCCTGCCTTGCAGCTCTCTCATTCAGCAGTTCTCTCTAGGGTGCCCCTGCGTCACACATGCACCTCACTTTAGAACTCTACAAGACACAGGGATTATCAAAATGGTGAGAAAAGCATCTCAAGTTCAGTCTGCTAAAGGAGGCACAAATGCACAGTGTTCAGATTTGGAGTGGAAGTCTGTGAGTGACCCCCAAGTTTAGCTCTGGAACTCAGGGAGGTGGAGATGTTGTCTACTTGGGGGGGAAGGGTGGACATGTGAGAATCAGAGAGACAGAAGATGAATGTCAGAAGACACAGAAATGTGTGATTCTCTCAAAGAGACTGTTTTTCCAGGGGGCCAAGGTTCCTACCCCATAAGGCTCAGACCCAGCCCAACCAGTTGGGAGAGACCCCCTTTGCTGAAGTGTCCCCTTCGTTGCCTCCCCGAAGCCTTGCTCACTCATCTTCTGCACTCCCCAGGGATGGCATGCCCCATTCTCCATCTCTGCCAAGTTAAGCTATTTACTCTCTGGGTCACCTTCTCCTTTCTCCTTTCACTTGACCATCTATAATCCTAGACCATTCTTTTTTTTAAATTTTTTTAAATTAACATATAATGTACTATTTGTTTCAGGGGTACAGGTCCATGATTCATCAGTCTTATATAATTCACAGCGCTCACCATAGCACATACCCTCCCCCATGTCCATCACCCAGCCACCCCATTCTTCACTTTCCTCCTGACTCCTTCCCCCAACTGATGCCACCCAACTCCAGCTGGAGCTGTTCAGCATGTTGGTCACGTCCTTCTAAAGAGCAGATTCTGGACACTGAAGCTCTCTGGAAAGCCAATGCAGGGAATGTGTTACTTAGTACTGTGCTTTGCAAATAGTATTATCCAGAGTCCTAGGCAAAACCCTGGATGGGGTTCCCCAACACCCACCTCACTGTCAACCAAGCAGCCCCCTTTAATCTGATTTGCATAAATATTCCATTTGAACAGAGAGTTCTACAGTTGAGAAAATTGGAGATCAATATTCCCATTGCACAGATGGGAAAATGAAGGCACAGAGAGGCTAAGGCAGGCAACTGAAGCCATGAGGGTCTTTAGCAGCTCCTGGCCCAGAGCTCTTTAGGAAGCATATTAATAACCAATCACTGCATGACTTACAGAGGTTCCACTTATAAGTATTCCTACTAAACAGAGCAAAATCGGCATATTCCCCACATGGTGTGGGAGAATCAAAGTATTGTAAACTGGGTCCTATGGTGAATCAGAAGTCACACACTGGAGCCCCACCAAGGTCACCTGTCTTGCAAGTGTGTTTTGTCTGGTTACATTTTATTTTTAACTATATATTTTTTAACTGAATAATTTCCTGCATTAGTCAGTATAGTCTAGGTCATGCTGCAGTAACAAATCCCTGAGACACCAGCAGCTTTTCCCAGCAGAGCATTACTTCTCTTCCCAGTCCATATCCAGAGTGAGTTGGCCGAGGACTCTGCTCCACAGAGGCACTCGGGGACCCAGGCTGACCATCTGGAAGCGGCACCAATTGGCACATGCAGCTTTCTGGGTCACCGTGGCAGAGACCAGGGTCACACATGGCTCGAAAGCACTAGCCTGAGAGTGACACACAACCCTTCCTGCGTGTGACATGTGAGGCGTTAGGCACACGGCCCCCCGGGGGCCTGGAGGAATGTGAGCTAGCACAGGTCAGTGTCTCAGCCACTAGCACAGGTCCGTGTCTCGGCCACAGCGTCCACCTTTAAACAGTGAAATGTAGCCCATACAAATCCAGATGTCTGGCTTCTCATGACACTCCAGAAGAGCTGACCCTCCAGAGAAGGAATGTGTCCGCCAAGTCCCCATGGACTCCACTGACCAGTATCTCAGCGGAGTCACTTCCCTGACCCTGGAGACATTTACATGTTTTATTCCAGCTGGATATGCACAGCTCTTGGAAAACTGACTTTGGAGGACCCCGTGAGGCTTCTCAAATTCATCCAATAATTTAACAGCCATCTATGTGCCTCCTGCTATGTGTCAGGCTCAGGTTTGGGGCTGGAAATGGGGTGAGCCAGAAAAGTACTGTCCCTGGTGTGGAGGCCTGCAGCTTCAACCTCACCTCCCACTCCCTGCCCCCCCCCCCACTCCCCCAGCCTCTGATCAGCTCCCTCACACACGGGCCAGGCCCTGCAGACCCAGCACAGCCAGGAGCCCAGAGCAGGTGCTGGACTGGAAAGGAGCCTCTCCTGATACGGGAGGAGGTGGCTCTTCTGGCAAGGGTGTCCTGGGGAGCTCGCAGCCGAGTATAGGACAAGGAGGAGCTGTTTTCTGGATAGCACCATGAAGACCCAGAAGGAGGACAAAGCGGAAAGCCTGTTAGGAGAAATGAGAGCAGCTCAGGGAGGCTAGAGCTCCTGGCAGGGAGTGAGGAGGGGTGGGAGAGAAGCTGGCTACAGAGGAGACAAGGGGAAAAACCACCTGCTGTTACTTCTGGGCAAATCCAGCCCTTCCCACGATGAGCCTGCATAAAGCGAGACACAGTAGTGCCATGAGCCCACAGAAGCAGCAGAGAGTGAGAAACCCAGATACTTTTCTTGGGCTGAAGCCAGCTCTGCATGGAAGTATTTGAGGAACTGCCCAGAGAGGGAGCCTGGCAGATCACTTTTTCCACCAGAGCCTCAGGACCTGAGGAACTGAAACCCGATTTTGAAATCCTGTTGCCCAAGAGCAAGGCCCCCGCTCCAGGCCCCCATGGTGCCTAACCCTGTGCCCTCTGGAGGTAGGACCTCACTGTGGCTACAACCGGGGGCCTAACCTCTCTCTAGGCCACGTTTTGCCTCAGTCTAGACCCAGGCAGAGTGGAAGTGTTTATAGGATGATTCTGAGGTCACTGAGAAGCCCACCTCCCTCAGTTTGTTCCCGTTCTCTATGTTTCCCTGCTTCCAGAATCAAATGGTGGTTCAAGCCTGATGCTATCACGGAAGGCAGGCTTGTCTTGTTTGTGGATGGTATCAAACAAGCAGGAAGACAGGGTGTACCGCTGGTCAGAGTCAGGGCCCAAGGGGATGGAGCGCTCTGAGGACATTAATACAACAGCAGTCGAACCTGACCGTGAACCCCCAGGAACATGTGTGCGCGTGCGTGTGCACGCGTGCACGCACGCACACACACACGCGTGGGGAAGACCTGACTGAGCCAGGTTTGTGAGAACAGACGTTGGGGTTTTGTGAAGGAGCCACTCTGCGATGCGAAGGACAAGCTGTGTACCCTTTCTGGGCCATTTCCCAGCGTGACTTAACCCCTCAGAGTGCTAGCGGCAACTTGAGAGAAGAGAAGGAGGGACAGGGCCAAGACTGGGGGCGGCGGAGAGAAGCTGTGGCTCACTGCCCAACACACGGCGCGCCTCAAGAAGGGAGTTCTTGGCCAGAGTAAGTTGGAGAGGGAGAAAGTTGAAATCTGTGCAAAAGATGGCAACAAGCTAGAGAAAGCACCAGTGGATTTCCCCAGGAGGGTTTGAGAAGCTCCACAAAGCTTTCCAGGCTGTGAAGACACAGTTTCATGTGTGAATCAACTAACAGTCCTATAGGGCAGAGGTCACCCCATTGCATAGATGAGAAAAAGAAGGCTGGAGGGTTTAAGTCACTGTGCAAGATTAATACAGGGAAGGGGTTAAGAGACCAGAATCTAGGATCTAAATGCTTGTGTTCAAGTACTGACTTTACCACCGATTCGCTGGGAATCTTGGACAAAGTACTCAACTTCTGACTCTGTTTTCTCATCCATAAAATGGGAATAGGATAATACTTACCTCATACTATTGTTGTAAGGAGTAAATAAGATAATTCGTAGAAAATGCTCAACACAGTCTCCTGAATGTGGTGACCACAGTACCGAGTAACCCATCACCAGGAGAGCTGGCCCAGGTGTGCTGATTCCAAAGGCAGTGATGGGGCCACCAGCCTGGCCTTGGTAGGAATGGAGGAGAGAGGCCCAGGGTGCTTTGGGGGTTTGGAGGAGCAATGGAGGCAGAAACCATCCTTCAAGGTGTCCCAGCTGAGGGAAGAGAGCCTGTGGTCTGAAGCATTTATGAGATGATCCAGATCCTTAGGGATTATGGAGAGATTCTGGGAGGGGGGCTGATAGAGCTGGTACTGGGTGCCA
Organism: Phoca vitulina; assembly: GCF_004348235.1. NCBI lineage: Eukaryota > Metazoa > Chordata > Mammalia > Carnivora > Phocidae > Phoca > Phoca vitulina. The sequence continues at coordinate 1,994,009 of NW_022589751.1, read as the reverse complement.
GCTAGCTCCGCAGTTCTGACCTTGCCCCCCACCCGCCAGGGGAGCTTGGCTTTCCCAGGTGAGTGTGGGGCCCCATTAAGTCCTCTGAGCCTGATCCTTCAGCTGTGGCCGCCCTGTGCCAAGGAGTGGAGGGAGAAGGGGCGCGGGCGGGATGGGAGGTGGGAGGTGAGCCTGAAGCCACAGGCTGGCACACCAGGGCTCTGGACACTGCACTGGCCAGCGCTACTCCAGGCTCACCTGTCTGTCCTTCCTCCTCTTCCCAGCAGGTAACTTCCGAGTCTGCAGACAAGAGGGGAAGATGAAGGAAGACTGTCCGCCCAGTTCTCACGTCCCCATCAGCGACAGCAAGTCCATCCTGAAGTAAGGCTTTGCGTACAGGGAGGGGATCTTCTTGTGGCCACACCTTGCCATGGACAGACTTTGGGTGGAGGGAGTCTGGGCACCTTTCATAGAGATGATGATGTGCCTGCTCCAGGGACAGTGATGGGGGCACTTCTTTTTGAAGCCTGTGTCCTTGGAGATCAAGGATCTCTTTGGGGTGTGGGTTTGACCCCTGCCTCCTCAGGCCCACAAAGGCAGGAAAGCATGGCAATGTCCGCCGTGACTCTGCACAGATGGCATTTAATTGATTCAAAAACTAGAGCAATTCTAACATTCTTATCATGTTAAACAGTTCAGGGGGGAAAAAGAAAAAAAACCTCAAAATAGGTTTGGAGTTTTTACTGAAAAAAGTGCATTTTATTGACATAATAATTTTTAGCTCTGCTTATTTTTAATTTTATTTACTATCTGTCTTACCATAAAAAAATGTTTAGAATAGTTTTTCAAATTTATTTCCCAACTAAAGAAAAGTGTATTTTTTATGTTATCTTGCTTTTTGAGTCCTGAGTCCAAATCTTTTCTAAATTTGGGCAGCTCCTATCTGCCATGTTGAAGAGAAGCCAGCCTCCTAGCTTTTGCTGACCTCCTTCCCGGGTCCCCCTCTCAGAGACCTGAGAAAACAGACGGCACTCCATGCACAGTGCTGCCCACACCATCATTTTCCTGGTTTAAATTTTATAATGAGAATCATATTAAATACAACTTTGGGAAACGTCATAATCATAACCATAACATGATTGATTTCATGTATAGGTGTCCTATCAAGTTTATGTTCAGCATTTACATACTTACAGACACGGTGAACCTGCAACATTGACTCTTGCTGTGTTAATGGCGTCCCATTCACTGAATCACAAGTGCCTCACTTGCCCTGTCAGATACCATCACCCCCACATCGGGAAGCACACCCGAGCACCAGCAGCAGGTGTTGCTCGTCCATACCCTGGGGGACTCCAGGGTCAGCGAAGGCACTGACTGAAGAGATTCTAGAGCAGGACCGTCCGGTAGGGGAGTCATGAGCCTCGGTGGCTGCCAAGCGCATGACTTACAGCTGGAGAGGAGTAGTGAATATAAAAGACAAGTAGCAAACACTCATTACAAAATAAAATAATGAACAAGATCTCATTAGTAGTTTTTATATTGATTCCATGTGGACATGATAAAATTTTAGATACATTGTGCCATAAAATGTATTATGAAAACTAATTTCCCCTGTTTGTTTTTTCTTTGTAATATGACTACTAGAAGATTTAAAATTACATGTGTGGCTCGCATTTCTTATGTACGGGACCGCACGCCCCTGCAGAGCCCCACTGGGGTGCAGGGACTCTCTTCTCTCTGCCACGGCCTCCCTTTATTCCGGGGAGAAGGCATTTTGGGCACAGACCTTCAGGATCTTCTCTCACAGCTGTCAACTTCATCTCTTGATCATACCTCCATAAAGGCAGGACGAGGAAGAAGCAGGCACCCCTCATGGTGCCCCCACAGCAGCCCACCAGGCCCTTATAGGAAGTAATATGGGGGAGAAAAGTAAGAGTCTTTAAAAGGCTAATAATCTAATCTCAGGGAATTTATTGAGGAAGTGACTCAGAAGTAAAGTACAGGGAGATTGTCAGGGCCTCTGATCTGTGATAGTGAAAGTGTGCACACACAATTTGCACAATTACTTGGGCCGTCTGTGAGTTTCTCCTCGTCCTCTTCCCGCCCCTACACCTTCCACAAGGGCTGACACGTGAAACCTCTAGAAGACTGAAATGCGTGTGTCTGATGGCAGAGTCTAGTCTCTAAACTGATTGTGTGTGGCTGGCAAGACATCTGTCATTATGTCCCAAAGCCCTGCCACGCCCCAAGGTTATTATGTGTGTCTTTACCTTTTTAGGTCGGAGCTCTTAAGCTTGCTAAAAACTTACAACTGCTACCATGAGGGCAGAAGCTTTCAGCTGAGACACCGAGAGGTAAGGCCTGTTTCTCTTCTTTATTCATAGGCCACCATCCATCCTGGTTTGCTGAAGACAGTCCTGGTTTATACCTGTTACTCCAGGGCCATTATTAAGACCATTGCCTTCACTCTCAGAAGTGTTCCAGTTTGGATAATGAATTATGAGGTCGCCCATCTTCTGAGTTAGAGACCAGGTTACCAGCAGCCAGGCCATCTCCTTGGAGGTCCTGTAAGGGGTGCTGAGGGTCAGAGCATTCCCCCCCCCCACACACAGACCCAGCAAGAGTTCAGAGCAGGTAGAAATAATCGCCTGTGGGTCTTCTCCTTCCACCTGGGACTTTTGCCTAGGTGAACTGCCAGGACACTGGAATTTGAAATCTTCGAGACTGCACAGCCCAGTCCCTTCTCTGCCCATCCCACAGCACAAATAAGGAACTCAACACGGGGCTCTGGTTTGCCCAAGGTCACAGGGCAATCGAGAAGTGAAAGCAGTCACCGTGTTTGTCAGTCAGAATAAACATCAGAGGAAAGCTTTGAAATGGAGGAGAGCTCCCCAAAGGATGCTCGCAGGGCCAGGCAGCTCAGAATGGGAGAGGCAGGGCAGGCTTGGGGAGTGGAGGACGCCGGAGAGCACGTCCCGTCAGGAGACGCTGCTGTGCAGGAACGTGGGCTCCAGACAGCCAGACTCTTCCTAATTTTTCGAAAGAAGTTAGATATCCAGAATTTCATGTGGAATTTCCCAAACCTTAAAACACCATGCTGGCTAAACAAAACACGTCCGTGGGTGCAACACAGCCCAGGCCTGGCTATTGTCATGCGGCTCGGGAGCCTGGGTGTGGGAGGGAAGCTGCTGGCCCGTGGTCCAGGCAGCACTGGGCCTGGGAGGGCACACGCCTCCCACGCCACCTCCCCTGGGCCCGCTCAGCCTGCACAGGGCCTCGGTCCCCGCCCCCTCGGCCCGGCCCCGCTCTTCATTCTGCAGGGCAGCTCTCTGACACCTCTCTCACCAGCCCGCCGCAGCCCTGCTCCCCCCAGGGCTCTGATGCCACCCCCCTGCTATCTCTGGTTTTGCTGCTGCTTTTCTTACCTGAGTGCCCGGCTGGTTTCGGGCACTGGGCCAGGCACAGCGCGCCAACCCACCATAGGTGTTGGGTGACTAACCAGCAGGCACAGGCCCAGGGCAAGCTGGGATGGGTCCTGAGCACTGGGTTTTGGTCTATGCTAAGTGCGGAGTTGGACCCACCTCAGTCGTTGTGCTGGAGGCGTGCGCTGGGGTCTTCTGGCTGGGCCTGTTCCTCAGCCCTGGGCCGTTCAGTGATTGATCGCAGACTTGGCAGCTCTCAACCTGTGGTCTGTGCACCGGCAGCCTCAAGGTCACCTGGGACTGGTGAGAAATGCAAATTCTTGTCGCCCTCCTGCCCCCAGGTCTGCTGAATCAGAAACTCCTTATGTTCCCATCTGTGTTTTAACAAGCCCTCCAGGAGATTGTGATGAAGGTCAAGTTTGGAGAATTGCTACTCTAAGAGCTTGGCCTTGGCCCTTGGGATTCCCCAAGACAATCCCCTCTGTTGGAACAGTCGTGTGGGGCGTAGGGCTGGGAAGCCCCAAACCTATGTCCTGTGTTTGTGTGTGACAGGAGAGTCCATGTGGAAAAGTGAGAGACCCCAAAAAGGGGAAGAGGTGTTCCTGACAGCCCCTGTGGTAAGAAGTTAACACCCCACAGACGGGGGTTTTCCTGTTCCTAACCTTAAAGAGGGATAAGGATCTGACTTGATCTCCCTGGAGCCAGAAAGTACCTTTCAGGAACCTTCCTCAGCCTGAACAGCCAAGGGGCACCAGCCTGAGGGAGTATGCATCCTCGGGGGGGTGACCACCACCACAAAAGGACGTAGGCCTGGGCAGCCTGGACAGAGTGCTGACACTAAAATGTATGACTGATTCCTGGACACTGAGTGCCTCCGTGACCCACCCACCAGCCTGTGTTCAGGCCTCTGTGGTTTCTCAGAACGCAGACCCGGGACCTCCTGGGCCTCAGGGACTCGCAGTTCAGGCACCTGCTGCAGGGCCAACCCCAGGCCGGCCTCTCCTCAGGCACTGCGGGCCCTGAGGGCAGGGAACACAGGCACCAGGCACCAGGCACTTCACCCCTCTGTTCTTCACTGTAATGCAAGAGCTGTGTGACATGGGAATGGCCATTTTCCAGACAAAGAGATTGAGGCTTTCAGAGTTTAAGGCTCTCCTGCAAGGTAACACTGCAGTGAGTGGAAGATGCCAGCATGGCTCCAAGGCCCGAGCACAGAAGTTTGTAAGACAAAGACCCCATTGCCAGCATTAAGCTTTGACCAGCCTCAGAGACGCAGGGAGCTGTTTGTCACCTCCGGTCACCGAGCTAAGGAGCCGTCCAGCCGCGGAGGGGCTCAGCACCGGCTGTGCCCTCGCAGAGCCACGTGGGGCTTCAGAAGAGACCCCGCTCCCTGCTGTCACTAGGCCTCCCCCCGAGCGACCATGGCCTGACTGCTGCAGTTTGGGGACACCTCCTCCTCCACGGTCCCTTCCGGGATCCATAGAACGTGGGACGATGAAGTGTGTCAGGGAGCAGGGCCATGCCCTGGGGCGAGTGTTTCCCGGCGAATTCTCCCCAGCTCCCCAAGGGCGAGGGATTTCCCGTACTAGCTTCCTCTGTCGGAGGAGGCCCAGGCACTGGCCTCCTCTATCGTAAACTCTGCCTTGTGCTTATATTACAAAGGAGAGCACCAGCAACCTGGAGCAATCTGTGCCTTTTGAAGATAGCAAATCATTTTAACCAGGCTGTTTGGTTGCTTGAGCAAAAACCGGACCACCCAGAAATACCGGTGGGTAAATACGTCCCTGCGCTGAGAAGTAGGACCCTCCTGTTGTGCACCAGCGTGTGGCCCGCTAGGGGAGCCGGCCTCTCGTGCTCCCCCTGGTGGCCCTGAGCACGCATCACACCCAGTCCCCATCCTTGGTCCCAGGCTCCTGCGCAGAGTAAGGGAAGGAGCATCCCCTCTCTCAGGGTCTCTGCCTCTCCCAGGGTGGAGAAAGTCAGGATCCCCTTCCCTCTTATAGTGATCCTCCTTCTTTTAACGCCTGGAGGCAGGATGACGGGCAGTTGACAGACCACTGGCACCCGGGTGTACTCGGCTGTGGACATGTTCCCTTGAGAGCTCCCAAGTGCTTCCCAGGCTGCCCCCTGGTCAGGGCACTGCATCCTTTCCCTACTCCAGGGGCGAGTGAGGAGGAGACTGCTCTATAGGACCCCCGTCACGGGGACTTTCTGCTAGGCTGTTCTGTCCCGTGGGAAGCTTGGAATAATGACAGAAGCCCCTTCCCCCTGCTCTTTATTAATTTTTTTTTCTTTTTTGGGGGGGGCATTTCCTGAAGGTGCCATTAGCTTCTTTCACATCAGGGGAGATGAGCAAAGGAGCCCAGAGCCCTGTCTGACCTCCCAAACGCAGCTGTGTGGCTTTTGAGCTTGCCGGGGCGTGGCAGGGGGGGCGGGGGGGGATTGGCCAACCTCATCCTAGTTGCCTCCTTCTGACCCGATTTCACACAGCTTCGCAGAGGGGTACAGTGAGGCAAGCCCAGCCCAGTCACTGGCCAGCACCCCCTCCCAGATCAGCGCTCCCCGCCGCCTCCTCAGGGTGTTCTGGCTAAAGGCTGCTCCACACTTATTTGCCAGCAAAGGTCAGGGACGGGCAGGTTTGAGCAGGCCAGGGACACAGCGGGTTGTGACGGATGCAGGCACTCCTCTGAGGTGTTTCTACTCCATCTCCAAGGGCATGTGCCCCATTCCTCAACCCCTGCAGGCTGTGAAGGGCAAGGGTGGTGTCCCCATTTTACAGATAAGGAGACTGAGTAAATTACTTGTCTGACACTTTTAAATGTATAGCTTACGTTCTGCCTTCCCACAAAACACACATAAAAGGGGGCCAATGAACATTTTTTTTAAAGTGCAAAGCAGTTTTAAAGTAGAAAAAAAAAGGAAAGGAAGAAGAAAGGAAGAAAATAGTTGGGTAGCCCTCAGAGCAAGGAGATGGAGGAAACTGAAGCTGGCTGTGAGCTTGACTATGGTCCCAGCTCTGTCCTCCTCCTCTCCCCTCTGTCCCTTCCGCCCTGACCAGGGTTGGCCAGCTCTGACCTGGCCTGAGGGAACAGGGTGATGGGTCCTCAGGCCCGATTCTTCTGAGTTCTCCGATGTCTCACCCACCTCTCTGAGGAAGAAGACCCTCCCTCGCCCCTATTCCTCACCTTCATCTCCCTCCCTGTCAGATGGCTTCCGGTGCTGGGCTTGGAGGAGCCAGGGCTGGCCCAGACCTTAGGACCTGGGGAGGGAGGCCCTGGCCACTGGACTTGCCTGAGAGCAGGGCAGCTGACCAATAGCCTGCACTTTGCCCCACAGCCGAGAAGCCCCCTGGTGTGGAGGGAGGGATGGGGATGGTGGGGACAGGGCCACCAGGTCCGGTGGTTTGGCACCCTGCCTGCTGAGCTGCTCTGGGGTCTGTCCTGGCCCTCAGCACGGGCAAAACTCTCCCAATGACACAACAGGACTTGAGAGCTGGAGCCACAGAGATACCCCAGGTGACCCAGTGACAGGTTCCCCCCACACTCAGCAGGTACATTTGGGGAAACCGGATGTTTCCTCTTGGGCTGCATGGAGCCCGGGCTCTGGGGGTGGGGCCAGGAGGCTGACCTGGGAGGGCGCAGGCCTCACTCTGAAATCCCTGTATGGCTGAGAGCTTCGCTTCTCACCCACCACCGACCTCGCATCCCTGCCTGTGAAGCAGTCACATAGACGTGGGTATAAGCCTGCCTGCGGGCTTGTAACATGCGCCCCATGATGCATGCGAACATTAACTCATCAGAACAGCCTAGAAAGCAGGTCCCTTTAATTACCCCCATTTTACCCACGAGAAAACCAACAAACAGAAATGTTAAGTAACTTGCCCAAGGCGCTCAGCCAGCGAGGAACAGTGCAAGCAGGATCAGTAACACCACATGAGGCCAGATAGGCTGTTCTCACTCTTCGGGGGGCGGGGGGGGGGGGGGGCCTCGCTATGAAATGCCCAGGCAGGCAGCCCCTGCAGAAAGGTGTTTCCCTCTTGGAGACCCGCCGGGGACAGTGCCCACCCCAGGGGAGGAGGGTGGGGAGGTGACACAGACCAGCGTACTCTGTACAGAAGCCTTTATTGGGGAGGGGTTAGAGTTCATGGATCACTGGGAGGTGCAAATAGAGAGTTCTGAGGGTGCTGCTGGGGCGGGGGGCTAGGGGGGAGGCCGCGGCCCCACAGAGTTGCCTGGAAGCCCCGGAGCCCTGGTGCCAGTCCCTTGAGGGTCTCACCGGAGAGTGCCCCTGCACCCGGGCATCCCAGAGTCTCCCTCTGGGGGTCCCTCGGGCCTTGCCACTGTCCATCTGTCTGTGTAGACCCCAGGAGTCAGCAGAGAAGCCAGTCCTCCTTGGCGGGTCCCTCCTACTCGGCCGCTTTTCCTGGGACTCCCCAAAGAGCCAGGCCAGGGGGTCAGCAGTGCCGTCCCCGGGCGGTGCCGGTTGCTGACCACTGAAGCGGGTAGTAATGTCCCGTAGGGACTCAGCAGGGCAGCTCTTCTGGAAGGTCCGGGCTGGCCGGGGGCTTCTGCTGGGCTGGGCCCTGGCTGTGGCCACGTCCAGCACTGAAGTGGGCTGTGCCAGCTGACAAATGGACTTCACGTAGTCATTCAGGCTGGGGGAGGCCAGGGGCTCCTGCCCGGGCCCCCCCGGCAGCATCTCCTCCAGGGTCTCCCGAATCGTGGGCAGGTGGGCCACGGGAAGCAGTAGCCGGGACCTCATGGCCGTTGGCGATGCGGGGAGGAGACCTGTTGATCGACAGAGGACTGGGGTTGAGGGTCTGCCATTCTGTCACCCCTCTGTGTCCCCTCTGTCAGCTGAGGCTGCCCGGGGGATTCACAGGCCTGAGAGTGGAGTGAAGTCTGCAGACCCAAGCCCGGGCTCGGACTCCCGGACTCTTCCTTCCTGCTAATGCTGAAAGCCTCGTGCTCAAGAATCTATCCTTACTGTTGTTGAAGAACCCACACAAATCAGACAACCCGGCCTAATGGGCTGGAGTCAGAGGGAACCTGGGTGTAAAACCAGCCTCTGCTGCTTCCTGACCTGGGGACCGTTGGCAAGGTCACCTCTCCAAGCCTCCCCTGACCCGTCCATAGAACAGGGTTATAAGTACCTGCTGGAAAGGGTGTTGTAAGAAAAGCATGGAATGAAATCCCTCTACGAATGCGAAGCCCTCGGCGGCTACTATCCCTGCCATCGACTGCACGCCCTGGTCTCTAACCCGCAGTGAGGCCCTGTTCATCCTCAAAGATAAACAAAAGCTTTCTGTCCCATCTCTAACCAGAGGGAAGCTGCTCTCCCTTACCTGTAGCTGAGGGAACCCGGGGATCACAGGGCTGCCAGATGAGCAAGGACAGTCCTTGGGAAGGCCCAGGGAGCTCGGGGCCGAGGGTTGGGGGCCCCGCAGTCAGAGCCCCGCGTCCAGCGTTGGCATGGCCAGGAGATGGACGGGGAGCGCGATGGTGGGGCCGCTGCCCGGCGTGCAAGCCTCCCCGAGCTGTCTGGTGGACCCGGAGGCCCAGCAGCTGCTTTTATACTTCCCCGCCTGCCATCAGTCACTGTCACGCGGGCCAAAAATAGCAGTGCCCAGGAAGGCTCGCAGAGGGAAAACAACGTGGCGGGCGGGCTTGGGCCTGCCGCCAGCCCGGAGCCGTGGGAGGCTCCGGGGTTGTTTACCCTCCAGGGCAGGGGAGGGGCCGCCCCACTCCTGCCACCTCAGTCCAGGGAGAGGCAGGGGGGTCCAGGGAGGAAGGACGTGTTCACTGGGACCCAGAATCAAAGGGCCCAGAATGGCTTCCCGACTTAATGGAAATGTGAGGCTGTGGGGCCCACACTCAAGTCCTGCCTCAGCCTGCATGCCCTTCCCCACGTGTACGGCGAGGGCCGCCCTGGAGCCTGGAGCTCCTTCTGCTCTGCCCTCAGTTTCCCCTGCTTTGACCAGAGACAGCTGCAGCCTTGACAGGGCCTCCCCTCCATCCCGACAGGGCCAGGCTGAGGGACAGAGGAACAGTGGTTGGGGGGGGCAGCTTGGGGACACATCTGTGCACCAGCTGTGCAAGGACATGGGGCCCGAGTCACATCAGGCCAGCAGACCCCAGCGTAGCTGATCCCTGACCTCAGAGGCAGCAACTCTGCTCCTGCCCCTGGCTCCCAGTCCCAGGGCAATGCCTCCTGCCTCCTTCATTGCAAGGTCTCCAGAGCCTTCCTGTGGCATGTTTGAAGGCCCAGCCTCAGCGTGTCCAGCCCCACTGTCCCTGGCCCAGCAGTGCTGTCTTCTCCTGCCCCTCAGAGCTCTAAATGATCTCCTGACTCTCGGACCCAGGACCATGACTGCTTGATCTCCCTCCACACAGGGTCGGACGTGGGGCCGGCAGGCAGTGGGGCTCCATGAATGAACTTGCTGAGCTGTGTCGGGTGAGGTGGGGGGCTCTCTCTCGCAGAGTGTTGACCTCTTTTTTTTTTTAAGATTTTTTTTTTTTAATTTATTTGACAGAGAGAGACACAGCAAGAGAGAGAACCAAGCGGGGGAGTGGGAGAGGGAGAAGCAGGCTTCCCGTGGAGCAGGGAGCCCGATGTGGGGCTCGATCCCAGGACCCTGGGATCATGACCTGAGCTGAAGGCAGGTGCTTAACAACTGAGGCACCCAGGCGCCCCGCATGTTGACCTCTGACAGAGGCATCTGAGGCCAAGACAGAAAACAAAGAACCGAACCCCACTTTGGGGTTTCTTACTGCCCTTTAACTCCAGGGAATCCATCCAGTCTTAACTTTGTAGGGAGCATTAGTTACATGTCTGTGGCCGTGTAACCTCAGTGGTCATCAAAAAGTGCTCTGCTTTTACTGTTGTCATTTTCTTTTTTAACAAGGTCATTCCAGAAAGCTATGTGTATTTTTGATAACCTTGAACAGAGTGGAACTATTTTCTCTGTGGATAGCAGGGTGTTTTAAGCGATTACTAACTTACCATGAAATCAATGCTGCAGGATACCTCTGTAAGCCCTTCCGGGGATACGAAGACGTTTCTACAAGGTCCCTTATTCTCACAAGGCTTTCAAAGCCTATAAGGAGAAAGAAATGCAATTTGTAAATCTAAAGTGGTGCACAAGATAGCAATGGGAGTATAACACCCAGTGCTCAAAAAATACATATATATATACATAACAACGGGAGAATGATGTTTAACGTTCATTGCCAAAAGGCTAGTATCAAAGCAGCTTAGGAGCAGGTAGCTGGAAGGATCTGGGGAAAGTGGGGCTGAGAGCTGTTCTGAAAGCAGCCTGGCCAGGCACACGCGTGGGGCGATTCGGCTGCGCGCAGAGAGCCTGGCTGTGGTCACGCATACACAAGAGCCTGAAAGAGGTCAGAAACAGAATCAAAGACTGGAGGGGGGGGAGGGGAAACTGGCTGAGGGTGCTTCTGGAGAGTTCCGTCAATTAGGACCTCAGGGCTTGGCAGGAGGGTGGTAGCTGTGCCATCTGCAGACCTTGGGAGATCAAGGCTGGTTGGGGACTCAGAACGAGAGCTGTTGTAGCTATTCGGAGTGTTCATGTGAGTAGTGGGATGTGGAGGCTGGTAACGCGCAGGTGGTGAGAAAAGCAAGACCGGCCCTCAGGAAAGAAGGCAGCTTAGAAATCGGGGTGGGCCCAGCCCGCTCGAGTGGTTCCTGTGGCAATCGGGAGCAGGGCGGGGAGAAGGGCGAGGCTGAGACACAGCTCCGAGGAGGAGCCACCCCTGCTCTGGTGGGCATGGAACCCAGTGCCCTGAGCACATTCGCAGTGGGACCTGGGGACCGTGGGCCCCCCCCCCCCCCAGGTGCGGGAAGGCACCCCTACCTGGCACCAGTGTCAATGTGGCCTGGCTTCTCTGGAACGTGTTTCCTCACCCGTGTGGACGTGCTTGCTGGAGAACAGCTGGGTTCCTGTGGGACGCCTGACTCAGCTGCTCCGTCCCCGGCCATGCCCCTGACCAGACGTGAACTGAGCGGTGGAAGGGCACGCCTCAGGCTTCCTCTGGTCAGCCCCATGGCCTCACGCCTTGGAGCACATAGAGGCTCGTGTGCCTTCCCCCAGGGGAGGACGGGACCCCAAGGAGGAGAGGTGTGTTTGGGGCCAGAGTGTTCAGGGGAGTCCCCTGGGGGAGGGGCTGGGCCTTAAGGGGGGCTCAGGGAGGGTGGGCAGTGACCCCTGAGGAGGGCTGCTGTGGGGAAAGAGGCTAACCTGTGTGGGTTCCCCACAGGAAGAAGGCGCTTTGATCATCGAGGGACTTCTCAACATTGCCTGGGGACTGAGGCGGCCTATCCGGCTCCAGATACAGGACGACAGGGAGCGAGTGCACCTCTCCTCAGCCGCCTGGACACCCGGACAGCCCGGCTGCCCCCTGTGAGTGCTGGGCTGGCTGAGGCAGGGCCAGGCGCCCTCCTTGACGCCTGTTGAACCCGTGCTTACTGTTTGGGGTGTCCAGGGGGTGGTGTCCTCAGTCTCAGGGCAAAGCCCTGCTCCCGAATGGGGCACATGAGAGCACAAGCCCGCCCTATCCTTGGCACCCCGTGACTGCTAAGCCCGTGGCCTCACCTGCCAACAGTGGTCTTTCTAGATGATGACCGAATCATCTCACTCTTAGAGAATTTTCCAGACTCCCAACACCAGTTGTGTTTCTCATACATTCACAGGAGCTGCCTTATCTGCAAGGAAAGGAGCTGTGGCCGGGGGACTCCCAACATCCTGGGCAAAACAAACATTTCTTGGCATCTCTTGTTCTACCTTAAAAATTCACACAAATTTAACCTCCTACTGCTCTACTTTCATTTTAATATCAGAATTTGGTTTTATAAATTTATTAGAGCTTAATATCAGGTTTATTTTAGTATCAGAAATATGTTTTAATCGTGATGAAACCGTTTCCTACCTTACCGCTTAATGAACATCTGCCTCCTCCCAGCGCCTCCCCCCCCAACAAAGGGCAGTGAGCTGCTGAATTTTGCTCGCTTCTGCATGTAATGAATCCTTCCAAGAGGCAAAAATGTGAAACCTTTTCCCCTTCAAAAATTCAAGCAAAGTTGCTGTTCTGAGGGCACTTAGGGCACCTTGACACCCCCCGTGCACCCCATACAGACTTAGAGTATAACGTTTGGACGGGCTTCGTAGAAAGGCGACGGGTGGGACTCATGGTCCCACTCCCCAGGGGGGCAGCAGCCACAGAAGCGGCCAGACAGCAGGACCCTCAGAGGCCTCCCAGCCTGGGTTCAGCTCTTCGCCTGCCCCTCCCTGGCTCCCTCACGCTGTGGGCTACTTCCCGTCACACACATCCCCTTCCCCGGCCGGCACCAGCTTCCCTGGCTTGGACTCCGCCCGGCCCAGAGGCCCAGAGGTTGGCCCCTGCCTGACTCTCCATCAGGCCTGAGGGAAGCCCGGAGAGCCCGCTCAGCACTCAGCCGCACACACCGCCTCCCTCAGCCTGGTGCCCAGGAGTGCATGGGCACACGGCATGTGTCCGTGTGTCTGTGCAGCAGGGACAATGCCACTCAGGTCTGCGGGGTACGCTCCCTCTCCTTCCGGCAGACACCCCGGCAATCCTTCGTTTCTCTTTCAGTGTTTTCCATTAACTCGGTGTGAAGTAGAGCCTTACCTTGGCCGGCCCTGCTTCTTGCCTGTGTCCCGTCCTCAGAGGCCACCAGCCTCTTCTCTGTGACTTGAGCTACTTTTTTCTGTCCCCGCATGAGCACCTTGACTGTCTTTTCAGAAAGGAGCCACTTCTTCAGGATGGCAGGGTCCCTGCCCAGGAGCCAAGCACTCAGACAGCACCCAGAGCCGAGAGTTCCAGACACAGCTCAGGTAAGCGGGGCCTCAAGCTACCTGGGACCCCCTCTCTCTCAGCCGGGGTAAGGGGCTTGGCTCATGACCACTATCTCTGAAGAACAGCTTTGTGTTGGGGCACCTGGCTGGCTCAGTTGGTTAAAGTGTCCAATGCTTGATTTCAGCTCAGGTCATGATCCTCAGGATTGTGAGATCGAGCCCCAGGCTGGACTCCCTGGTGGATGTGGAGCCTGCTTGGGATTCTTTCTCTCTCCCTCTCCCTTTGCCCCTCCCCCTCTTTTTCTCTCTTCCCCTCTCTAAAAAAGAAAAAAGAAAGACCAGCTATGTGGAGGAGCACAGAGTGGCTTTATTTGTCTTCAGGAGCAACACTTGCTAAATACCTCCTCAGTACAAGGCGTTCTCCTCAGCTCCCCACTTACAGAAAAAGGAAGCAGAAACTTGCAGAGGTGACATTGTTTGACGTAATTTGCCTGAGTCCCCTGCTTTATAGAAAGGAGAGAATAGCAACAGCAAGCATGGCACCCTCCTGGCCCTGTGGGCCTCTAGGATGCATCTTCCTCACACTCTGGAGTCCAGACTGCTCATCTGTCCTCTTTATGTCCTCCCCTCACACTCAGTGGGGGCTCAGAGGACAGGGGTGGGGCTGCCGAAGAGCTGCCCAGGGCGCCCAGAGACAGAGGCCCAGGCCGTGGCCATACGGCATGGTGACACAGGTGGTCCTGTCTGGAGGCCCCCTTTCCTGTCTGCGAAGTGGGCATCACCCAAGCTCTGTCACAGAAACAGCATTCACATCACCGTCTGCCGCAGCGGGGTGTGACCACAAAGCTCCAGGGAACCAAGCCCCACGCGCCGCATGACCACCGCAGCAGGGCAGTTCTCTGGCCCCTTTGCTCCGCCCCAGACTGACCTTCTCACCTGTTCCTCACTACAGAGCCCCCGGAGGAGGATGAGGAGACCCCCCAGCTGATGCGGACCAAGAGTGACGCAGCTTGTGTGATCCAGAGGAGGCCCCGGGCCCGCGCACCCGGCGAGGCCCAGAGGATCCGGCGACATCGCTTCTCCATCAATGGGCACTTTTACAACCACAAGGTGATGTTCCAGCCTGGCCTCTTCCCTGGGCCCTGACGTTGAGGCCACAGGAAGGCGGCCCCAAGCACGGGTGCAGCTGTTGAGCTTCTGAAGGCCAGGCCCCACCACAGTCTTGTCAGAGGTCACCCTCACCACGGCCCTGTGTGCTGGTGTGTCGGGTCTGCGTCCTCACCGATAAGTGGGCTCAGGAGGAGAAAGAGGTTGCCCAAAGTCATATCAAAGTAACAAAAAAAACCACAACACATTCCAGCTGGTGACCCCAAAGCCTGTTGTTGGGTTTGTTTTTTTGCTTTGTTTTGTTTTTTACCACATACTCACTGTCAATCCATTTTCACAAGTTGCATGGATTTTTGGAAAGTAATGCCAAGTTTATGTCTAATTAGGCAATTTTCTCTGAGGTTTCCACCCGAGCTCAACAGATGGTTTCATGGGAACGTGATGTGCTGCTGGCCTTCTCCCTGGATAGAGCAAGCCCTAGGTTATGGTGTGCCCAGGGGCACGTGTTTCTGGGCCCCAGAGAACCCGCACTACTCCTGGTTCCCATCACTTAGCCTTTTGTCCGAGTATGTATTGTACTGACCTGAGGAAAAGATCTCCTTCCCCAGATGACTTCAGTCCCTAAACAAACCAAACTGTAAAAGGAGAAGTTGATTGTTTCTATAAATGGCAGGAGTGGCAATTTGGGTGAGGCCCTGGATGGAGTGTCCTGTAACAGGGCCACATCCTGCAGCACTGGGAAATGGAAGCAGAGGTTTCCAGTTGAAGCAGCTGCCCATCTTGATAGGCGATGACTCACGGGAGGGGGAGGGGGCCTGGCAAAGGCAGCTCTCAGGGTCAGACCTGAAGAACAGTTACACAGGTTAGGCCTGCCAGGGGCCATTCAAGTGCTCTGGGGAGTACCCTGGACTTTGGGGTGAAGAATTCAGCAAGGCAAGCAGAAGGGACCCTGCCTTACTAAGAGGGCACCCCCCCTCCCCACCGCCGCCTTCCACTCTGGGCTGGGTTTGCAATGAATGTTCGTGGGTGACACTAGGTTATCCTTGCTAAGTGCAGGGAAACCCAGGACTATTTGAGAGTAGTTTCCCTAGAGGGGGCAGGGTTGTAGTTAAGTAGAGATTAAGAATTGTTTAGATTAGCCAAAGGACCCACAATCTGACTTGGATATTCTTTAAAACTTGTTCCAAAGGGGTTTCGTCTGTAAAGTGTTCAGTAAGTATATTAGCTATGTATATGCTATTTTGAGGAATTATTCAAAAATTTTAAAAGAATATTTGCATGAGTTTAGGTTCTTCGTATTTCTATGATCCTAAAAAAGGAAGCTTTTGATCCATGACTCAAGGTAACAAATAGTGGAGCTTATCTCCAGCACATTTACCCCCTCCTCTAAGGGAATCATTCATCTCTAAGCACATTCAACCTTACTGTAGTCATTGCAAATGCCCCAGAGACATGGAGATGTCTGAGCACTCTGTAGCCTTTTGAATGAACAGAAATGAACAATGAGGACTTTTGTCACAGCTTTTTATCCATGGGAGCCACTCTGGCAAGAAGGGCTCCTCAGCCAGCTCAACACTCAACCCACTAGCCTGTAATCCAGTCAGAGCGGCTCTTTCTCCCAGTAACAGATTTACCTACAGAAGGTGGGTTCATTCCTCCAGGCAAACTGACTGACATCCAGGATGTGAACTAGTATCTTAGGCATGTTGGACAGCTGATTCCCATCTCCTGGCTGAGTAAGGGGCTCCTTCTCCCTCTTACTTGGCAGTCCATTCGGAATCAGTGTCCTGAGAAATCAGGTAACAAGGTACTTGAATCACAGGCAACGAGTTAAAAAAAAAATACCTAGAATTGACTTCCTGAGGTGGTTATTCTGGATTTTATTTCTTAGAACTGCGCACTATTACTTCACTCAACCATTTTCCAAAACTATTCTGATTCACAGTAGTGTTGATGTGATTTCCAGACTCAGTAAACCTTGGTACCTGTCCCATTGCTTTGTCCTGGGCTGTTAGATTCAAATGTATTCTACCAGAGAGAAACCACTGCGGTTAGAGATGGCAGAGCAGCCAGGGGGCCTTTGTTCGTACTTGGAGCTGGTCAGCATCATCTTGAAAAAAGGCTCCAGCCAGAAGCAACACTAATAATGTCTTGTTGACAAGACCTTTCTTCTCCTTGAAACAGCCTGACTCCTCTATTCCATATTTCTTGGCGACTGAAAGCCTAGCCTGGCTTTCTGTGTAACCCGGAGTCATTCGGCATGGCGACAATGGAAGAGGCAGGTCTGGGTTTGAGTCTGACTCCGGTACTTGGGGACACTGAGCAAGTCCTTCATATTCTTGAGCCCCAGTTATATCCTGGGGAAAATAGAGCTAGGACCATAGAGGAGGAATGTGTAAATCTGAATTTAGTTTTGGAAAGTGAGGAAGAGCTCACCTCAGGGAAGTGAGAATCACAGGGAGATCTCAGTGCCACGGGGATAAAGCATGGGGTTTCCAATGGCTCTGCCCTTCCTAGATGGGTGACCGTGACAAGCTACTTGACCTCTCCAAGACTCTGTGTCCTTTCTTAAAAGGGTACTTCAAAAAGCTGTTCGAAGGATTAAATCAAAGATTTTAGGTGAAGTGCTTAGCAGGTCTATAACCTGGCCAGTGCTCATTGAGGACTTATTAAGCCTCAGATGATGCCCTGGTTGACTGTCTATATGGTGTCTCACAGGCAAAGGCAAGATACCTGCAGGAGTATAATGCCCCCTCCCCTGAAACAGTGAAGAGCTCGTGTGGTTGGACCACAGGGCACTGGGGAGAGAATTATTGTATCACGTGTGCAGTGAGAAGAGGAAGCAATGGTACTGTTGAGGCTATGGGATGCCTTCAGATACTTCTAACTAGAACTATGCCAGAAGACAGTGCTTCTCAAATTGTACTGTATGGAGAGCATCATCTGGTGGTTTCCTCAAAATGCAGATTCTGATTCAGGAGTCTGGGGCTGGGAACCAAGACTAAAGCGCTGAGATTGGAAGGGGAGAGGTGGAACGCTGATGCAGTGTAAACTGAGAACCTCTGCTGCTGGGAGAATAGGAAGGAGCAGAGAGATTCCAGAACTTTTGGTCTTAGAATCAACAGACACTTGGCAATTTGAGCCAAAGAAAGAGTGAGAAGGAGACTGGTCCCCACACGCCCTGTGAAGTACTTCCATGGGACTGGCTCCTAGGGTCAGAGAACTGGCCCTGATAGCTTTGGAGGCATCTTTCTCACAGGCCTCTGTAAGACAGGAGTTGCTATGGCTTCCCCAAGTGCCCCAGATGTGGGCACAGCTGTGTGCGACCTGTGCTGGACAGGCACAGGTGCTTCCAGAGCCCAGGGTCACCTGTCACCCCAGACCATCTGGCTGACAGTGTGCCCAGACCCTGCGTGATGTCAGCTCCGTGTCCCTCTGGCCCTGCCCTGAACGGCCCACCTCCCTCTGCAGACCTCGGTGTTTACTCCTGCCTATGGGTCCGTGACCAACGTGAGGGTCAACAGCACCATGACAACTGTGCACGTGCTCACCCTGCTGCTGAACAAGTTCCGAGTAAGTCTGGCTATGAGCGGCCTTGCCCCGGGATGCTGGCAGTTTGCTGTCTTGTTGGGGAAGCTGGCAAAGGCCGGGGAAGCTGCCGGTGGTTCCTGGGTTAGAAGGTCTAGCAAAAGTTTCCTCTGCTGACGCGGCATCTCTGGGATCTGAAGCAGAGGGAGGGGAGGATCTCTGGGGACTTGTGCGTGCAGCACTGGGGGTGTGGCTCTTGCCAGGGATCCCTTCCTGTCTTGTCTCATAAAGCCCTGGTCTGACTTCCTGTTCCTCTCTATACAGGTGGAAAATGGCCCCAGTGAGTTTGCGCTCTACATTGTTCACGAGTCTGGGGGTAAGTGTCTGCCTGTGCTTCCGGATCATAAAGACCGAAGTCTCTGTCCGTGTGGCAAGCTCACTGACCATGCTCCTTCTCTTGAGGGCCACCGTGAATGCTCTGCCAGGCCCAAACCCAGGCACACTCGCTGCCCCTTCCAGAATCCCGCGAAACTCACAAGGGAGGCCACTGTCTTCAACCGCACTCAGTTGGGAAGGGTTGGGGGTGCATGTCAGGGGCTGTGAGCTGGAGCTGAAGCCCCTCACCCCCTGAGAACGGTTGCAGAACCCACATGTCCCTCTGTGCAGGGTTCCGCTCCATGGTAACTGAGCAGCCCGGCCTCCCCGTGTCCACCCTCCCCTCTCTCCTACTCCCTGGGCTCCTGTTCCTCTCTGACCTGTCTTTGCTGAATGCCACAATCACACATCATTCAGGGCAACCTTCTCTTCAAGGTCTGGAGAAGGTTCCCGGGCCCCCTGGACATCCATTTTCTACCACATTCCCATCCTGAAACAAAGAGGGGCAATCCTACTGCCCATGAGTTTTATAAATGGCCTTCTTTTTCAGAGCGAACAAAATTAAAAGACTGTGAGTACCCACTGATTTCCAGAATCCTGCACGGGCCATGTGAAAAGATCGCCAGGATATTCCTGATGGAAGCCGACCTGGGCGAGGAAGTTCCCCACGATGTGAGTCTGGGCCGAGGCTCAGGGAGGCCTGCTCCTGAGGGAGGGGCTGGACGACAGCATGGGGGACTCCCAAGGGCTCTGAAGATGAGCCTGGCCAGAGCCGTGTGGAGTGGCGTCTCACACAGCTGTCCTAAAGGGCCCCAAGCCCAGCAAAGGGATGGCTCCAGCCCTCCTTCCTCCTGTCAAGGACCACCAGCCCCAGCCACTGGCCTAGGGGAAAAAGGAAGTTGAGTCGTAAAAAACCATTGCCTGTGCCTTCCCCCTCAGGCAGGTAGAAACTTTTCCTTTGTTAGAGTGTGTTCGGCCGTCATTACACTAAAGACCCACACCAGGGCCCCGTAACTAGGGCCTACCCCGGGCCTGTGGAAGGGAAACGTGGCTAAGTCCCACAACAGCCTGCGTCCTGGGCTAGGAAGGAGCATGTTGCCGAGCTCCCTTGCATGGAAAAGGCCTCTAGGGTTTGGACCCAAGGTGAAGGCCAGTGACCCTGCACCCCTCGGACCATTCACAGACTAGCGCGGCTTCATTCCACGGTGGAAACAATGGCGTTCCCAGCGCTCCCCTCCCCCACCCCCGAGAAGACCCAGTGTGGTTCTGCTCTCTACTGAATACTTTTCCTAATCTCCAGCTTCATCTTTCCTCCCAGGGATAATAGGCTGTGAGGCGAGAATGGGCTTTTCTGTCCTCCGTCCTAGTACAGAGCGAGAGTTGGGTGTGGGTGGGGGGAAGGGCAGCCATTTCCTTGGCTCTAGGACATGGCTGAATCGGCTGCTTGTGGAGGCCCTGAGGAAAAGAAAACACATTTTTGGATTCTAATTTAAAGCACATTAAAATGTTCTTGGATTTTCTAGGTCGCTCAGTACATTAAATTTGAAATGCCGGTGCTGGACAGTTTTGTTGAAAAATTAAAAGAAGAGGAGGAAAGAGAAATAATCAAACTGACCACGAAGTAAGCAGCACATAAAGAGCCAGTCGGGGGTCCTGAACGTCAGGGCCAGTGCGCAGGGCAGAGCCCCGGGCCGGGGCTGGGCAAGCTCTCCCCTCCTCCAGGGCAGGGCGCTTGGCCCGGCTCAGGGAGGCCTGCCCCCCCCCCCCGGTAGTGAGGGCAAGCTGGGGTGACAGCCTGCAGAAAGGGCAGGAGGCAGGGCACACCGCCCCTCTGGCTTCAGCACCTCAGCAGCACGGGAGGGGCGCCGCTGTTGCAGCTGAGCTCGGGAGAGTCAGGCAGGAGCGCGGGTGGGCGCTGGACCAGGGTCATGAGCGCTGCTGGTGACACAGCCCTGGAGGAGCGACCGAGGAGAGGGCCTGCTCAGGGCACATGCAGCCTGGTCTGGGCCTTTCCTGCTGGTGGGAATTCTCAGCCTGCCAAAAAGCAGTGGCTGTTGGAACCTTCTACGTCAGCTGGTCGTGTTCAATGGAAAGGTGAGCAGGTGTCACCTCCGGGCTCCTGGGGAAGCTACAGCAAGGCCTGGCTGGGTGAGGCTAGCCAAGCTGCACCTGCCAGTGATTGGCCTTTCCCTCTGCAGAGTGAAGGATGGGGTAGGGGGAACACGTGGGGCACTCAGCCGGGGCCAGGGTCGGAGTCCCCCTCAGGAAGGGAAGGAGGCAGTCTGCTCACTGTGAGAGGGCCTGCCGTCCAGGGACTGGTTTGGTTTCCGGTTTCTGGCTGAATGAGTTTTGGAAAGCCATAGCCCTCCCTCCAGTCCCTACCCCAGCCTTCCAAATCTGCAGTGAGGCCCCATTCGGGAAGTCAGCAGAGTGTCCCCAGTCAGAGGGGACAGTCCACCATGCAGTTGGCTGTAGGGTCTGGGAGCTGGAAGGGGACCTGGGGGTCACCTGGCCAGTCCATTCGGGGCACAGAGAGGAAACCGAGGCCTGAGGCAAGGAAGGTTGCAGCACAGGTCACTGAAGAGCCTGAGCCTGAATGCAGGCTTCCCGATCCCTGCTCTGCCACCCTGTCCCCTCCAGCATGCTCCTCTCTGTACCGAAGAACCTTGGGAAGAGAAACAGCACATTCCGCATTCGAAGCTTGACAGGGTCTGCAGCCCTGACTGCTCCTCGAAGCCGCTGGTCTTGCAGGGTGCGGGCCTGGCTCTTCCCTCTCCTTGGCGAGGAGAGATGGTGGCCGCTAATCAGCCTTGGGTCTACTGGCCCAGCCATCTATGTGCTCCCTCGCTCTGTCCCCCTCTCCTTGTGTCCTCCGGGGTCAGTGAGTCCTCTTGGCTGTGTCTCCCTCCAGGTTCCAAGCCCTGCGTCTGACGATGCTGCAGCGCCTGGAGCAGCTGGTGGAGGCCAAGTAGCCAGCCAGCGCCGGCCTCTTCGGAAGCCCCCCAACTGCCAGTGTGCACTGAGTGTGGGGGGCCAGGCCCTGACCGGTCACACAGACTGAGAGCCACCGGCTGGGGAATCGAGCCCCCGCGCTTCTACCTGTCTATCTGCCTGAGTACCATGCGCCCCATGTCCCTGGCTCTTGGCTCCAAGCTGAGCACTCACCGGGCCCAGAGCCAGGCCTGAGGAGCCACAAATTTGCTCGGTGGGGTCTATGTGTGAGGCTTGCCTGGGCAGTAAGCAGCCCTGAAGCTGGGGCACTGGCCACATTATGTGGCTGGATGGCGTGGCCAGTCCTGTTCATGCCACACCTCTCTTGCTCAGGAGAGCAGTACCTGATCGCGCCCATGGGGTGTGTGCCCTATCTGCTTTCCCAGTGCCTGGGCCCAGAGTTTCCGCCTGGCCAGGAACCCCTGACCTCCTCATCCACATGAACCGTGAGATCCCTGTCCGGCCTCCCCTCATGCTGCTACTCAAGACTGTGCTGGGAAAAACAGGGGCTGCCAGCAGGTATGGGATGTGCCCTGCTTCTGGCCTTCACTTCCCCGTGGCATCCCTGGCCTCCAAGCCTTTGATGCCACCCTGTGAGCATCACACAGCCTAGCCCCCTGGCAGCAGAGGTCAGAGCCGGGATAAGATCATGAGCCTCCTCTCGTCTCTCTGCAGCACTTGGCTTCTAAGTTTCTCTTGGGACCTGAAGAATTCTTACAAGGAGATTGCTGCAGGAAACATGGCACTTCGATCACATGGAGGAGGAGGCCCACATGGCACTGGAAGGATGCCAGCCCATGTGCAGCAGAGTCCGTGGCTCAGGCAGTGGCTCAGGAAGGCAATGCTCAGTCCCCATCACCGCTGTCCCTTGGATGCCCGTGTGCCTCTTGCTCTTTCTGGGCTTATTCCTTCACTCTCTACACTTCCCGTCAAAGGGGCACAATGAGGAGAAATATCTATTTGAGGAGAAAGGGCTTTGAATTCCCTGCGGTGAGAACAATTTGGATTTGTCAGCTGATGGAGAATTTCTGGAATGAACGGGAAGGCCTTTGCAAAACTATGCAACAGTTTACATTGGTCATGTGAAGTGTTTGTCCAAAACAGAGCAAGTTAAAGACCAAATTCTTTTCCCACTGGGGCCTGTGGATAGTGGATTTAAAGAGAAGAACTGTAAAGTCTTCCAAATATAAGAGACAGTCCAGCTCTGCTCCATGCAATGGCTCCTTCCTGGCCCCCATAAAGAGCAGAGCCTGGGAGCAGCCGTGCTGTGTGGAGCCACTGTTCCAGGTGAACTTCATGCCAGGATTTCCCTGGCCTAGCTCCATTGTCACCGAGACATGCAGCGGTGCCCCAGGGAGATCCCCGGCAGTATCTGTCATCTCTGCTCTCCCTCCCTTTCCTAGTTTCCTAGGAGCTCAATAAAGGTGCGCTGTATTGAACTGAAGGAGTTCGGACCAAGCCTTCTTTTTGCCTATGTGTCCACCCTGACTCCCAGCTCTAACCTCCAGAACTTTTATCCTACAACATGTGTGGCCACATTTAGCAAAAGGGCCAAAGCTGAGCCACAGCCTGCTGCTCTGGACCCCAACATGACTCCTGTCCTGAGGACTAGTGTGGGGTCTGAGGACAAAGGCAGCCAAAGGGCACAGAGGAAGAATCATTGGTGGGGTCTGTGGGCAGCCTGGAGGATGAGCAATAGGATCACCCTGATTCACAGAATCTCAGCATCAGGAGGACCATAGGAATCTTCCAGGCAGGGGCTCAGATGGGACGGCAATAGCACCTCAGGGAGGGTAGAAAACAAATCAAACAGGCTTCCCCAGGTTGTTCTACTCCCCAACCCATATTTATAAGCTCAGGTCTAGTTCAACTGCCAATCCATTATTCGGCAGTAATCGTGCCAGGCTGGTGCTCAGTCCTTTGCCAGACAAAGACAGAGCCATGGTTCACCTCAATAGGAGGTGTTCAGCGTTATCCTCAATTGGAGAAGCAGGCTGGATATCCGGGAGGGTCAGGGGACCAACAGAGGATAGAGCTGGTGTAGGTCCCTGGAAGGAGGCCTGGAGGCTGAGCCCAGATTGGAATAGGTGGCTTTCTAGCCTGAGAAACACCTGCCAGCTTAGGAGCAGGACGGGGCCCTGCACATGGGAAGCTATCAGATCAGGAGCCCCTCTAAAAGCACTCATTGGTTTTGTTTTACAGTTTTTTCATGTTTAGGATTTTTTTTCTTTTTTGCAATTGTTTCAGTATTATTTAAGGCCTGCCTAGATAAGCATCACTTTTGAAATAGATATTATCAAAACTAACTTCTGAATATCATAGCTAAGAAAAATCACAAGTAAGTTACACAGGAAAGAGAGAAATGTACACTTCTACAGTCATCCTAGGGGTTAGTTAGCCAATCTTTTTATCAACAGTATATTTGCTTTTCAGAGGCAATTTGAAAAGCTGCTAATTCAGCTCACCGTGCCACCACAATTGCAGACTTTCTCTGCTAGGCTCTGTGGTTTTCTGCTGGTTTATGTGGGAGCTCTATTTTCCTCTCTCTACAGAGCTGACAGTATTTCTCATGTGCTCCCTCACTAACTAGTATCTCAGGCAATAAAAGCATCCAAGAACAAAGTGCAAATTCCTGTGAGTGAATGTCCTCTCCTAAAACAGGACTGTCTTCCCAGGCCAGGTCTCAGGAACCAGAGAAAATAATAAACACAGGATGAAATCTACATGATTGCAAAAGAAGGACTGGACTCGGGAAAAACAGGGTGGTTTGCCCAGAACAAATTATCAGAAAGAACCAAAAAAACAGCTTGTTTTTCTCATGTGATAGCCATATGCCACCTGCAGGAATGTTTACCAGAAAATGGATTAAAGGCCTTCCCTCTGTGCTCACCCAGGATACATCTGGTCCTTTAGTCCCAGGGAAACAAAGCACAAGGCTTATCCAGCCTGACCAGGTGATTTGCGGAGGAGCCAGCAAGGCACAATGTGCGCCAGGGTGAGCAGGACGCAGGCACCCTGCAGCTGTGGAGAAGGAGCGGGATATCCCTCTCAGGTGCCCGGGTGGGCAACAGCCCCCCTGCCTCAGTCCCTCAGCCGTGTTCAAGCAGGAAATGCAGTGAGAGCCAAGCCGTTCTAAGTATAAAAACAGCAAATGTACATGTGCTGTGTTTCGGCCCCACGAGCTGAGACTGCCTGGAAGAAAGCCAGCTGTTGACCTGCCCCTGGACTCACAACATGCAGGGTGGGGCATGGTCCTGGTCACGCTTTTAACAAAGATGTTTTCTGCAAACCCAGGAATGGGAATCCCCAGAGTTTCCTTTCCCAGGGAACCCAAAGGAAACAGAAAGCAAAGTCTCAGGCTTGGTGGACAGAACCATTGTTCGGGGTCCCTTTGTGGGAGATGGACCACTGCTGTTACTGCACTTGGGCCACACATGTGACCAGCCTCCCTTGCGTTCTTGCCAAATGCAGCAGGACTCCCTGCTGAGACGGGGCTTTTCCATGTCACATGTGTACGCCCTTCTTCCTAGAATGAGCTCTTCAAATACAACCAGGCTCAAGGGCACACTGGTCCCTGCTGGGTGGTTTCCCAGAGAAGCCCCAGCCAACAAGAAGATGACAGCAGCTTGGTGGAGGTTAGAGCAGTGAAGGTATTGAAAGCAGCTCAATTCTGGATATATTTTGAAGACAGAGACACCAGAATTCAGGATTGGATTGGGTTTGGGTTTTGGGTGAAAAAAGACACAACAATGACAACCAGATTTTTCGCCTGAGCAACTAGAAAGAAGGAGTTGCTATCAACTGCTGGGATGAAGACTGTTGAAGGAACAGGTTGGGTGAATGTCAGAAGTTCCTTTGTGGCGCACGTGAGGTTCAGGATGTCCATCACACATGCAGATGGCAGCTGAGTAAACAACTGGATACACAGGTCTGGGGTTCAATAATATTTGCATCCCAGGGTCGGACTAGAGTTACCAAGGCAGGAGTCTTCAGTATATACTGTTGGTATTTGAAGCCATCAGACGGGAGCAGCTCTACAGGATAATGAGGGCACAGAGAATGCAAGAGAGGTCAGATGACCCCGCACCTGCCAGGCTGGTGGAAGAGGAGCTTGTAAGAGAGGAGCACCAGGAGAGATCATTATTAAAGAGAAACGAGGGGGGTATGCTGAAAATCAGGAGACTCTGGTTCCGAAAAGCCCCCCTCCACCTAATCCTTGATCTTTCACTTAACACACTGTGGGAATTTGAGCAAACTTCTCTAAGGCTTGGTTTCCTTATCTGTAGAGTATGATCATTTCCATCTTCCAGAGGCTTTTTGGTGAAAATTAAGGTGTTAAAGAAGCCCAAAGTGGAGTCATTTGCCCCCGCCCCTCACCACCACCCCCCATAGGAAACCAAGACTTAGTTTCAACCTATCCCAGGAATGTGGCCTTGTAACATCTGAAATTTCTTTAGGGCACTAATGAGTTCATCCTTATGACAAAAACTGCCTTTCCCTCCCTCCCCACCAAAATGTAACAATTTTTTTTCTTTTGCTAATAACTCTTTGTCCCACCCTCCTTCCTATAAAAACCTTCCATTTTATGGAATATTATGCAGCCATCAAAAGGAATGAGATCTTGCCATTTGCAACTACGTGGATGGAACTGGAAGGTGTTATGCTGAGCAAAATAAGTCAATCAGAGAAAGACATGTATCATATGACCTCATTGGTATAAAGAATTCTTAATCTCAGGAAACAAACTGAGGGTTGCTGGAGTGGGGGGGGTTGGGAAGGATGGGGTGGCTGGGTGATAGACACTGGGGAGGGTATGTGCTATCGTGAGCGCTGTGAATTGTGCAAGACTATTGAATCACAGATCTGTACCTCTGAAACAAATAATGCAATATATGTTAAGAAAAAAAAAAGAAGAAGATAGCAGGAGGGGAAGAATGAAGGGGGGGAATCGGAGGGGGAGACGAACCATGAGAGACTATGGACTCTGAAAAACAAACTGAGGGTTCTAGAGGGGAGGGGGGTGGGAGGATGGGTTAGCCTGGTGATGGGTACTAAAGAGGGCACGTTCTGCATGGAGCACTGGGTGTTAGGCACAAACAATGAATCATGGAACACTACATCAAAAACTAATGATGTAATGTATGGTGATTAACATAACAATAAAAATTTTTTTTTTAAACTTCCATTTTATACAACTCCTTGGAACATCTCCGCTTCCTAGACGGGATGCTGCCCATTCATGATCGCTTAACAAAGCCCACTGAGATCTTAAAAAAAAAAAAAAAACTTTTTTTAACACAGGTGACTGTATCATTAACAGTTTCGGCTCTCCAGAGTACCTCTATATAATTAATAAGTGCTCAATACTTTAGAAAGAATGACGTTTGGGGTTGGGCAGGCCGGTACTGCCTTTCAAAAGCCCCGACTGACCAGGCTGCAGTCAGCTGGCCCCGGAGGCCATGGCGCGCACACAAAGGGACCGGGCCACAGGTCTTGTGATCCTGCGGAACCTCGGGATGCCTCCGGCGCGGGGGGCGAGCGAAACAAAAAGAAGAAACGAAGGCTTTCTTCTTTCCGGTGGGCCCAGCACCATAGAGGGTCGGCCCCGCCAAGTTCCTAGAGCGGCCGCGCGGCGCCGACTGACGGCGAGGCCCGCACTTCCGGCGGCGCGAGGGGCGCCCAGCCAGCGAGCGAGCCAAGGCGGCGGCGGGCGGCCCGCTCCGCGGTGAGTGGGCCGGGGGTGCGCGGCCCGGTGCTCGGAGGCGGCTCGGGCGCCGGTTGGCCGTCTCGGGGCGGGGCAGACCTGGGCCCCCGCTCCCCGAGCCGCTAGGAAGGCTCGGCGCCGGGCGGGGGCGGGGGCGGAGGGAGCTGGGCGGGCCCGGCCTGCGAGGAGCGGCCGGCTGAGGCCTGGGGAGGGCGGAGGCCTGCGCGGGAGCTCCTGCGAGTCGGGCCGCAGTGCCCACGCCGGCCGTCGCCGCCTCTTTCAGGACTAAATACTTTGAACAAATGCTTGGGTAGCACAGGGCTGTTAGGAGCGAGCTGCAGATACTGACTCCTTTACACCTCTGACACCCCGAGGATGTCGCAGCTTTATTGTCCTCCCGATTTTATGGAGGAGAAAGCAGGTTCATTCCGGGTACGCGTGTTCGCACGACTACAGCTCCCATCGCTCAGGTCTACCGTAATGCCCGCACCTGCCGAGAAATGAGGCTGAGCCCGGGTCACGGCGCTGGACTTGGTGTTGAAAGTTGCGGCTGCACGTCAGTTCTGCCACCAAGAGGACAGGCTCTAGGATCGAGCTGCTAGGGGTTGGGGACCTGGCCGAAGTCCG
The DNA here is from genome assembly GCF_004348235.1 of Phoca vitulina. Lineage (NCBI taxonomy): Eukaryota > Metazoa > Chordata > Mammalia > Carnivora > Phocidae > Phoca > Phoca vitulina. The sequence continues at coordinate 1,966,444 of NW_022589751.1, read as the reverse complement.
CCTGCCTTTCCTTAGCTGTAAAATGAAGAGCATCGGGTGAAGCTGCTATGAGAATTAAATATCCTAGAACAGTGTCTGGCATACCACTAAGGCTGCCTCTTAGTATGATTTCCTCATCTGTAGTGTTCTAGGTGGATTACATAGTCTCAGAGTTTCCTACCAGATCTGACTTATATAGTATTAAAAAATAAATGTTTTTTTCAATGTATAATTCCCGTTATAGCTGTTTTTTGAATATCAACACCACGTATCTAACAAATGTCTCCTTGAAACAGATATTGTGTAAATAGATAAATATTCTGTAATTATACTCTGCAAATATTGACTAAAGTTAATGAGCGGTGCTCTCTCGGTGATTGGTATTGTATGCAGTTTGCTCTTTCTGATACTTAACCATAATTACAACAGAGATAATTATTAAATATCCAAATAAGGTCCTCAGCACTACCAGGTTTGGAGTCTGAATTATACAAAAAGATGAAGGAAAGGCAAGAACAATGATGTAATTTGTATTTTCAGTTATTTGCTTTATAAGCTTTTATGCAGAGACTCAGGGTAATTATTCCCATTTTAAAGTCTACTTCCTGACATAGGGTGTGGAAGATAGTTTCAATAATTTTATTACTTTTTCAACCTAGCTTATCCCACATTATCACCTATTTAGAGTTTGTGGCTTGTTTGTTTATGGCCATTATTTTAAATAACCTTATAAGTAAATAAATGAAAATTTTTTTTTTAATTTTTGCAGCATTTGGGTATTTTAAGACTTCTGTTTTTGCATGTAAACTTACTTTCTCCTCCTCTTCTTGTGTTCTACTCACTACCCTTTGTTTCTACTCAGTTTCATTCCACTTTACAGTAAAAGTTCTTCTGAATTTTTTTTCTTCCCCAGAAACAATTCACTTGTTTCAAATTTTCAGAGAATTGTCCTCTTTCTTGGGTTATTAGAATCTAGGGGGGGAAAAAAAGCATCTTTTCATTTACATTTTTCTTATCCAGTATTACTGAACTGACTCACAGAAACTTGCCACTCCTTATAGGGTAGTTCTTACTTTCAAAACGATTAATGCTACAAAGTTAGAGCCAAGTTGTATCCATGCTGTGAAAGTAGAATGGCAAAACAAGTAAGGATAAACAAAAATAATTTAATAAAGTAGTATGATTTGTCATTCTTTCTAATTCGGATGCCTTAAATAGTCACCAGTAAGTAAGTAGAATTTTAACATGGGAGTAAATATTAAAATGTAATGATAGTCTATTACCCAAATTTTGATTGTCTTTCAGTTATTTCTTCTATTCCCATTAGGATATTATGTTGTCTCCACCTTTTAATCCTTCAGTTATACCATTTGATAATGCCTAATAAAAACTTATATTTCACATTATCACTTTTATCCTGTCCCAACAGACAAAAACTCCATAGGTAAATTTGGTCAAAATTTGGGTATATTTATTAAGTTGAAACCCTGGGAATTATTAGAATTATTTTGCAAGTATTTCCCCCCCAGAATTATCTTTGTTTTCATATGTATTGGATACATTTTTAATTTACACATGGATGCAGTTTCAGTGGGTTGAAGACTGAATAATATGGGTTAAAGTTGAATAATAACAACAATGAGTGATTGACTTTGGCTTTTATTTTTTTCTTCTACACAGAAAATTGAGCTGTGTAGCTCTAGGAAGTGAAACTTCAGTTCAGAAGAAGAGAGCAGACTCTTAAGAATACATTTGGCTCATCACCATGCGGTTAGGAAAACCAAAGGGAAGTATTTCTCGGAGCTCAAGCCAAGGAAAAGCCTATGAGAACCCACGCAAAACAGGCCGGCAGCGGCAAAAATGGGGAATGACTGTTCGATTTGACTCAAGCTTGAGTAGACTGAGAAGAAGCCTGGATGAGAAGCCTTATAAATGTACTGAATGTGAAAAGAGTTTCAGTCAGAGCTCAACTCTTTTTCAACACCAGAAGATTCACACTGGAAAGAAATCCCATAAATGTGCCGATTGTGGGAAAAGTTTCTTTCAGAGCTCTAACCTCATTCAGCATCGGCGGATCCATACCGGGGAAAAACCCTATAAATGTGATGAGTGTGGAGAAAGGTTTAAACAGAGCTCAAATCTCATTCAGCACCAGAGAATTCATACTGGAGAAAAACCCTATCAGTGTGATGAGTGTGGCCGATGTTTCAGCCAGAGTTCCCACCTTATTCAACATCAGAGAACCCACACAGGGGAGAAGCCCTACCAGTGCAGTGAATGTGGCAAATGCTTCAGCCAGAGCTCTCATCTTAGGCAGCACATGAAGGTGCACAAAGAAGAGAAACCTCGTAAAACCCGGGGCAAAAATATTAGGTCAAAAACTCACTTAGTGTCATCCTGGAAAGCTGGTACAGGTAGGAAATCAGTGGCTGGTCTCCGCTAAGGAAAGGGTACTGCTTTGGCCTTAAAAAAAATAAATAAATAAAAGCTATCTCTTTTAGAACTGGAGATATTTTGCAATAGAGCACTTAAATACTATATCCTTTCCTAGCATGGAGACATTGTAATGACATTGGGCTGAAAGAAACTATGAGTCCAACTGTTCTCATCTTTTTTTTTTGATGTAACTTGGACTACAAAAAACTGAAACTATGTTTTGAGAGAATATAAGACCCTTGACCTCATGTGATACTGCTTCCTGCATCATTTTGACAAAAACAACCATGTTTTGATGACAGATGTAAAAGTGCAGGTATTCTGATGACTCCTCAGCTTTAGGACTTTCTGTGGAAGGAGTAATTAAAAGGGAGAAGAAATTAATCCCATTAGTTTGGAAGTTCTGCAACCGATGAGGAGATTTTATGTTTGTAAAGTTTTGTAGTATATTAACCATTGGTTTGTAAGTGTGACTCAAGATTCAACATATTAACATGTATTCATGTTTGAAGATTTTTAGTCAACAAAGCCCCATCACTCTGTTAGCTTTTTTTCCCCCCCCTTCTGCTTATGGATAGTTATTAATTAAAGGAATTGAATTTCCCTCTTTTACACCAAATTCTTAGAGATTCTAGAAGCCAAAGTGAGAACTGAATTAGACCACAAGTCTCCTATTCTTAGAAGCACAGTTCTTTGAGGTGGTGTTACACTGTGTCACTTGTTTTCCAGAAGTTGGGGTGGGCTTATGTTGATCCATCCCCATTTATGTTTTGGTATTCTCTTATGCTCTGACAAACTGAGCTAGCCTTTTAGATCTACATGAATAAATAATTAAACCATATACCAACACACCTCAACTTGTTAATTAGAAATCTACAATTTACACACTTCCCTGCTTTCCCCCTTGGGGAGTTTTAGGTAACACTGGTTATCTTAAATGTTTGTCAACAGTGAAAGTCATTTAATTCAAGTGTCGGTGCATTTGTAGCTCCATGTGTAGATTTTGAAATGTAAGCTAACTTTCTCTGAGTTAATAGGAATTATTTATGAAGTCTAGCATACACGTTTCTTAACTTTTATCAGAACAGTGCCAAGTGTCAGACTTTCTGATCAGCCTTCAGCTCAGGTTTTAATTTCTATTGAGTGCTAACATTCTTCTGATTTTTTTGTATCTTTTATAATCATACCAGTTCCTGCTGTATTAATCACAGTGATCTATAAAAATAAAACAAAATGGAATATTTTGCATACTACTACCCTCTGTTTATTTTGCTCCTGGAAAATGGTTTTAATGACATAAACAACACCTAAAATCACGGCTTTTGGAAGAATCACTTGATTTGCCTGTTTTTTATTTCCTCAAGCTTGAACTTTGCCTCCCTCCTGGCCTTGCATTGAGTGCAAGTCATAGAAGATGGTCTCATTGACAATAGTTTCATCCAACAGAGTATCCACAAAGTGTTTTGTGAGTATGAGGTGATTGCAATTATCTTTTACAAAAGACTTGATCTTTGACCACTTAGCAAGTGTCCTCTATTAATCACAGCCAAGTCACTTTGTAGCAGGGACATGGCTGTAGGGCCATTTTGAGGATCTGTCATCAGTTTTATAGAAGTTTTGTGTCTGGAATAACTTCTGACTGGGACCAACACCACTTTAAGAATTTGCCAATTTTGACAGCAACCTGCAACAGAAAGACCTCTGTATATTGTTAGATTTCATAATTTATGTTTTTACCCTGAATGACTTCCATATTCTGTATAGAAGTAAAGCAAATACTCCAGATTTTTATGTATTCCCAGCTTGTGGTGTGCATTTCTTCTCAGAGCCCTAAAACTAGGTCAGTCCATGGTAGGCTTCTGTAGTAACTAACGTGCACTGCAGCAACCTTCATCTTTTATGACCGTCTTATGAGAGGAAAATACCACAGCTGCTTTAAGTTAATGAATCAAAGGATGTGTTCCCCTACTAGAAATTGAGTTACAGGAGAATGTGAATCTGATAAGCACAGCCTCTGAATACAGTCTCCTATGAAAATACGCTGCCCCTCAATACTCTGCTGAATTTCCATCATCACTCAGGTTTACTAAACTGAATCCTTTTATTCCTCTGGCAGCCTCCTTTCTTACACAATCTGGATGTTTTACTTGGGAAGGAAAAAAGCTCCAAGGTTGTTTTTTTTAAGTATCACTGAAATTTCATTCACCCTACACTAATGAATAAGGGGTGTTGTTAAATTTCTTTGCCTGCCACATTCATTTATTCAGTCATTTTGTAAGTATGGTAGAAATAAAACTGACCAAGGCAGCCCTAGTTTAAGGAACTTTGGTTAAATGAGTAGTCAAGTAGAGGAACTGAGAAACCAGGAAAGCAAGTACAGGGTGCTGTGCAAGCAAGCACAGAGACGGGACCCTCTGCCCAGTGGTTCCCAATTTCAGGGTGCTTCAGAATCCCCCAGAGGGCTTGTTAACACATTTCTGGGCCCGTTCCCAGAATTGCTGATTCATCAGGTCTGGGCTGTAGCCAGATAATTTACATTTCTAACAGGCTCCTAGGTGATGCTGACGTGCTGGTCCAGGACACACTTGAGAACCACTGCTATAACCCATTACTGGAGGGTAGGGATGCGCTTGCATAAAATGGTGTCTACGTCAGATACAGAATACTATTCCTTGCTAAGGGTGGGCAGGATTTAATGATGAAGACAGCTCTGGGGTCAGCCTACTTAGGTTTACATCTTAATTACCTTGCAACTGGGCAATTTGAATAATTGCTCTTGAGTAAATTCAAGAAGATACCTATGGTTGAGTTGTGGAGGGAATTAAATGAACTAATGCAGGTAGAGAGCTTAGCATGGAGCCTGGGACATTGTTTAGAATTTACTGAGTAGGGGGCGCCTGGGTGGCTCAGTCATTAAGCATCTGCCTTCGGCTCAGGTCATGATCCCAGAGTCCTGGGATCGAGCCCCACACCGGGCTCCCTGCTTGGCGGGAAGCCTGCTTCTCCCTCTCCTACTCCTCCCGCTTGTGTTCCCTCTCTTGCTGTGTCTCTGTCAAATAAAATAATCTTAAAAAAATAATTAAAAAAAAAAAAAGAATTTACTGACTAGCTTCTTAGGTTGCCAGAGGCAGAGAAGCTAATATATAGAACCTAAAATTGTCAGTGACAAAGGTATTAACTCCCATAAATTTAAAGGTGAGTTCTCTTACTTCAGTTGAGTCAAGACTCACAGAGAAAGGGATGCCTATAAAGGGCAAGAACCATGTAGTAAGTTTCTAAGGGAAATTTAAGAATCTATGAATTTTTTGACAGGTAATAGGAGTCCCTCTTCAAAATAGAAGCACATAACCACAAACAGTATTTATACTCCATATTAGGGAGGCAGAGTGCTTTCATTTTGTTGTGGAAATAAAAATTTGTTGAGAACTGGCCATGTATAAAAGACTGGGAGAAAAAAAGGTAAGTTACATTGTATTTTAAAGTAATATTAAAACAGGTGATGACTATGGTGGTGATTGCCATTCAAATTGGGAGAATTTACATCTAGTACAGGAAGGCAGGAAGGAAGGGATCGCGAAAGGGATGACATTTATTAGGTTAGGAAATGGAAACCCAAAAGGCTATAGAGGCCAGGCAGCTAAGCCAGAGTGACCCGCGCTGTAAACTGCGTTTCAGACACTTGTTGCCATGCAGAGGTTCAGGCCCAGGCATACCAGCTCCTGATATTCCAAGAGAAACCAAAAATCCAGATTTTAAGTCACAACCCTTCCAGTTGGCCATACTTGGACTAGAATTTTAAGGAGGTAAAGCCTCTGTGTATGACGGGGATTAGGGGGAGCAAGGAGGGGAGAGGCAGAGCTACATGACGGAGTGGAAGCTGCAACGCACAGAATGCTCAGGGAACAGCAAGTAGCTGCTTTATTGACAGTGCAGTTTCATCCAAGAGATGTGGAAGATACGGCTGGAATGGGCCTCCAGGAGAGCCTTAAAAATCACCTTAGGGGTGAAACAGTTTGTTAAGATGAGTTGCATAAAGGTTTTTAGGGCATAGTTTGGAAGGCAATGATCCCATGAAAGAGAACAACCAAGTTGCTAGAAGAGAAACTCCCCCAGAAGAGACCCACTTGGCTAATTGGACCTACAGCGCTTCACTTCCTGCCTTGGGCCTCAAGTCTCATCTCCTTTCATTCCCTGCTCCACACTAAATGACAGCAACTCCAAACTGCTCTGTAACTTTGCTTATCCTGCTTTGACCAATACCTACTCTGAGAGACCTCCAAGAAGTCAGCCTTAAATCTTCCTTTAAACTGAATTGTAATGATCCACATTTCAGTCTCTCTAATTCTTCCTCTCTCCTACTAGACTGTGAGCTCCTGGCTTATAGTAGTCATTCAAGTCAAAGTTTTAATGAAGAATGACCAAGAGGGAAGTACAGAAAGAAGGTTAAAGAAAGAGGTAAGGAGTTCTGGGGAGTTTCTAGCCTGGCTGTCAGCTACCATACCTACCCTAGCTGGAGAGGACCACCTAGAACTTTTCTTCCCTCATCTGCCATCCTTATCCCTCTTCTTCAATCTTTCTATTCTTTTGGAGGTCCTTGCTCATTGTGTAATTCATTCTTTAGCCTTGCACAAGGTACACACTTATATTTGTTGAGTGAGTGAATGAGGAATGAATGAAAAAACAAATGTATCAAATGGCATCAACCTTTAAAGAATCAGAGATTCTCATGGTCTGAAGGGACATGGAAGGCCACTTACCTCACCTGCCCCTAAATTGGATGATTATTTTTTAATGACCCAATTCTTCTTTTACGCTCTTTGAATTGTGAAATATACATACATAGAATCTATATCATTTTAGAAGACTGCCATTTCCAACTTTTAAATGACCTAACACTCTGTGTTTTTCACCTTAAAGCCAGATCTAGAGCATTTTAAGGACCTTGCAGACTTTAAAACACACCCACCCCCACACACACACACACACATTTTCTTAGTATTGGTTTTGTGGCCAAGCAATACCAGACCCTCCAAAATTAGAAAGTCTGAAAAGTTTTTGAAAGAGATTTCAAGTTGCTAATTTGGAAAGAATGTTTTCTAGATTATTTAAAAGGTAGAGATGTGGATCAAGGAGACCACTTGCTGTCACTGAGAGTCAAGAGGACTCTTAGAATAGTCCATGAAGGAAGAAGTTAAAGGGGGGTTCTGGAGTGGGAAATGCTGAGGAGGAGAGAAGTAAGAGGTACTGTGGTGACAGAATGGACAGGTCTGGAGACACATCAGATTTGAGGTGCAAGCAAGAGAGGAAACACAATGGTTTCCAGCCTAGGTAACGAGGAGGTTTGGGGGAGAAGTTGATGAATTTGTTTTAAGAAATGTTGATCTTGAGATGTTTGTGGTAGTATCTGGGTGAACAAGTGTAACAGGAAATTGAATATGTGTGTCTAAGCATGGAAGATATTCAAGAAGGAAATTAATACTTGCACCATCCTGTGCCAACATTAGATATTGTATTAGTATGCTTGGGCTGCCATATGAGATACTAGCCTGGGTGTATTAAATAATAGATGTTTTCTCACTCTTTTGGAGGCAAGAAGCCCATGATCAAGGTCCTGGCAGTGTTGTTTTTGTTTTACTCTTCTTGCTTCCAGGCAGCCACCTTCTCACTGTGTTCTTTGATGACCTCTCCCTTATGCATGGAGAAAGAGAGATTGAGAAGAGAATGCTCCCTGGGTCTCTTCCTCTTCTTATAAGGACACTAGTCCTGTTGGATTAGGGTGTCACCCTTATGACCTCATTTAACTTTAATTCCCTCCTTAAAAGCCCTTTCTACTAATAACATTCACATTGGGGGTTAGGGCTTAAACATAATGAATTTTGGGAGGACAGAGTTCAGTTCACAACAGATATTATTCCCACTGTCTGGATAAAGAAACAGACTGAGAGAGTTCAAGTAACTTACTCAAGGTCAAACAGGACAAAGAGGTCCATGGCCTTTTGGATGTCTCTTTTAAAAATCTTGTTACCCCATCCTAGATCATGTGAGATGAATGCATCTATAAAGATGGCTATCAAAAATAAAAGTAACAGTCCCCACCTCCTTGACCTCAAAGAGAGAGGAGACTTGCCAGAATAGAGAATGACAGAATGAGTGTTGACTCTACTACACACAGCTTCCAGCTTTCCTGCTTCCATGCCTGGGTCTATCTTAGTATAGACACCCATAAATTTGGATTTATTTGCCCCTTGAGAACCAAAGGGATCTAAGCCTAGGTTCTGTTTTACATGTAAACCATGGTGGTTCAACACTGCTACTCCAGGGACAATTTTACAAGTCTTGACCTATGGTTTTTCCTGAAGACTCGATAAAAATGAATGGTGTCTGGGGAGAGGCAAAGGGCTGCCCTCTATCTGCTCATAAGTGGGAAGAGCATGGTGACGTCATCTGTAGGAAAGTATTTCAGGGACCAAAGGTCTGATCAGGTCTGGCCTTACTCTTGGTAGTAGACACAGCATTCACTCTGAAGTGAGGACAAAATAAAATGCTGTTGCTGCCCCCTATTGGCTGGGTCTCCTCACAGGCCAACAGGAGACCAGCCAGCAAAGGGACAGGATTACGGATACCAATCCTCTTTCCTCGTTTCATTCCCTGAACCCTCCCTTGTTTTCTCTGATGCTGAAAGCTGTATAGTTTATTAATGCAAGTTAAAGCCTGTATGCCCTGGAGAGTGTTCTGGAACAAGGGGGCAAGGGTGAGTAGTATTTGCAATCGCTAAGATATGGAAGCGATCTAAGTATTCAGTGATGGGCTTATTTTTCATGATGTCCTCATGGCTTTTCATTTGAGCTAGAGATGGACCACATGTCATTTTCAAGGGTCGGCTTGCCCTTGCTCTGTACAGGACCCAGAAACATGTTTAGTAAGTACTCTCAAGGAGATTGTCACCACTGATGCAAATCAGCAGATTAAATCCCTAGGCTCAGAAATATCTCCACCCAATGAAGGCACTGCATGGGCAAAGAAAAGAGAAAGTACTCAGTCACAAAAGTTTTCATTGTTCTAGGACATTGGGATTCTTGTATTTCCTAGAACTGTCACTGCATGGCAGCAAAGGAGATATAATAGGAACCAGACTGTAGTTGATCCACATTCAACTTGTATTTTCCTTTGAAAAAACCATACTCAAAATGTTGAAAACTTGGGGCCACTCTTTACAGTCAGCTGGGATTCAGTAAAATGTCTTTGGGAATGCAAGCATACTTTTTAAAATTAAGCACATTTCAGTCAAATTACCTGATTGTCATTTCCATTTCTGCAGTAACTTGGATATTAAATAACTTCTAAGGCACAGAGGGATAAGTAAGTCCCTTTCTTATCCTGCTAGAAGAGGAAAAAAAATCTTCTGAAGTGTTGGCTAAGCAAACCATAGCTGTTTTCTCTGCTTCTTGAAAGATCTGCCTGTGCTTGTTTTCCCCCTTTCCTTACCTGGCATTCTCCCCTCAGTCATCATGCTTTCCCCTGCCCCTCTGCTCAGAAACACTCTTTTCAAGGATTCGCCATGAAAATGTGTGCAGCACGGGCCACTGAGAAGAAGGTTCAAAGGCAAGGCTAGACCCCATGGGGAATGGAATGCAGTTGTAAAGACTGCCACCAGAGCTTGAGAGCTGGGAGAGAAGTTTGCTTTCCAGAGGTTGGACTTTTGAGCATGTGCATGCATTATACTTACAATTAAAATATAAACGTAAAGCCAATTACATTCCTCTAGCAAGGCAGCGACGGGAACAGTCTGGGGAAACAGGAGGGGGTCCCAGAGCAATGCCTAGGTGCTTTGTCACCTTTGCCTGGTGGGCGAGGAGTCCTAAGTAGCACTTACCATCTCATCTGGTACTTACTTCTCCAGTCCTTTTCCTGGTGCTTTTCTTTCTCCCACTTCCAAAAGGCTGAATTATATCACAGAGCCCATGTATGGGAACATCTTTGTGTTCAGTGGTTGGGTACACCTAGGGTGGGAGTGGAGGGGAAGAAGGGTGTTGAATGTGAGAGGTAGTGTCTATAAGAGAAATATCTCTGAGTTGGAGTGATTAGTCCTGAGTTCCAAATCCAGCTCTGCTGTGGAATAGCCATGTGCCCTTAGGAAATTCATTTTCCTCTCTGGTCCTAAGTCTTCCCATCTGTCAAATGAAGTCAAAAGTAAACCTGTTGTCTCAGTCATGATTCTATAGCTGCAAGCTGCAAAAGCCAACTTTGGCTAGCTAAAACAACACAAAGAGAAGTAAAGAAAGATGGTTAAAGAAAGAATTGAACCACTAGGCCTTAGGAAGGAAGGTCAGCCAGGGCAGCCCTAGGGATCTCAGGGCCATGGGTAGATCTTTAAGAGGCTGCCATTGGAAGTTCTCAGGTCTAGCCAACATCTCCCTGCTGGCTGTGATGACAGGGCCCCACTGGATGTGTTTTGCAAGGGGAAGGAGTAATACCATTTCTAGCAATTGGAGGGAGGGAGGGAGTTGAGAAGAGGAGAGAGAGAAAAGACACAAGAAAAGAAAAAATGAGTAAAGGAATAGGACTGATATTCTTAAAACTTATAAATTAGCTCTGAAAACGATATCCAAATTTCTAAATTAGTGATCTAACAATAGTTGAAGTACTGGGAACATTGCAATGAACACATACTTTCTGATGTGACTACTTTAAAAGAAACAATAATTGATCTCTGTTTTTGTATTATGTTTGTATCCATTCGCACAGAAAAATACTACTAAATATTCACATTTATTGACTCAGGTCTTCTGAGGAGTTCCAGTAAGTAAATCATTGTCCACTCAGAAGTAATAAGAGTAAATTTATTTAAATTTGTTTTTAACCTTGAGAAATGTTCGTCAAGACAATTTTCCCTTAAAACATCTGAAGCTAACTCAAGTACTAGTTTTAAACTTTCTTCTCTGTGGCAGAATTATTAAAGACATATTTTGTAACTTGCCCTTCAGATTGCATATTACTACACTGAACACATTATTTTGTTCTTTCCTGTTTAGTTAGATAAAAAATACATATTTGTATATATACACACAAAACCCTTTTACTAACATATAATTAGGAGGGAAAAAATTCCTTATATTAATATTCTGATACCTAACTGAAATAAAATATTTGTTTTTATCCTATTACACTCATCTGTTTTGACATTACAACTACTGTTTTATCACATCATATCAACTCTTTTAAATATTTTATTAACTCATGGCCTTTCACTGGCTTAACTTGTTCTAATTCATTATAATTATTATTCTGATTTTTCATCCTCCCTAGTGGGAGCCCATCCCCCTGACATCTTGAAAGCATCCTGACCTGATGTTATCATTACGTCCAGACCCACTGATTTTTCTGAGCCATGGAATCAGTTTTCTCTAAGGGATCTTGCCTCCTCTTACTGGGAAATAATACTGGAGATAAAATCTGGTTACTGTGGTGCCCATGAGTCACAAAGATGGAAAAGGCATGCGTTTTAAGGCTGTGTGCTCTTTCGGCTTAAAAAGTTAGGTAGCCACGGCCTGCTCAACATATATTCGGAGGTTGTATCTGCCTCTTTGGCTTTCCGCTACATAGACACCAAGCTGCTGCTCACCTCTGATGTGACTCTGAAAGTGCAGTCAGTGCTCCACTTTGTGTCTTTTAGCCAGCCGACACTGATGGGCACTGTACCAGTGGTGCCAGGGGGGAGTTCACTGGGCCACAGCCCCTGCTCAGAGCTCTCTGCATAGTCGAAAAGTCAACCATGAGATGAGGTACTGCATAGGACAGGGATGTGTGCAAACAGACCTGAGCTGGCTCCGGCAGGCACTATGGGTGGGGGCCGGGGGGGGGGGGCCCACCTGGGTTGGGAGGGCCAGGGAAGGATTTGCCAGTAGAGTGGGAGAGGGATGGAGGAGGAGAAGGCATGCCCATGTGGAAACATCTGTGAAGGCAGAGGGGTAAAGGAACATGGATATTCAGGGGAGTGTGCACAGCCCAGCATGGCTGCTGCTGAGAGCGTTTGCTGGGGAGTAGGGGAGATGAGGATGGCGAGGTAGGGAGGGCACAGATCGTGGAAAGGCTCGAATGCCTAGCTAAGAAGTGTGGCCTGATGTCCTGAAGGCCGTGTGGTACCATACTAGGGACAAGGCAGAATCAGATTTGCATTTTGATGGACTTTTTCTGGCAGCCTCGTAGAAGAATGTCTCAAGGATGTGGCCTGATGTATGTTTCGGATTCTTTTCAATTTCCTCTCCTTATCCGCTTTCTGATGCTGAAGGTGTGTTATTCCAAATGATACCACTTGACAATCATAAATCCTTTTACTCCCTTTCTGAGACTGAAGGGAAATTGACCGGCTTATGCCTTTCCTTTCTGGAGCTGGCCTTTTAACCCTTCAAAGCCCCATAGCCAAGGCAAAGTTTACGTATTGAATTGAAGTGCTCTCTTACCTTCTAGGAATATTTATTATCTTGATAATTAATTAACACCTCACCTGATTCCAGAACAGATTTATGGTAGTTTTCAAAAACCTGCAGCATCAGCAGAGCAGTCAGGAGGACAGCTGTGCTGCCTAGCAGGCTCTAGCTGCTTCCCCCAACGTCCCACTGACATCTTCATGAACACACGGTGCAGGTAAAAACCCAGTCTCACTAACACCTGAGAAGGATAGACAACCTACCGGCTAGCAAATGAGGCTGGATTAAGGAAACTACAGCGCAGGCTTCATTTCATAGAAAGCTCAGGCTTTGATTGATGAAACAGAGACCACCTAAAATGGCAGGAAGACACTTAGGTCCTGTATGAGTTCCCAGGGCTGCCATAACAAAGTACCACGAACCAGGTGACTTTCAACCATGGAACTAGATTCTTTCACATTTCTGGAGGCTAGCTGTCTGAAATTAAGATGTAGACAGGGCCATGCTCTCGCTCAGAGAGCTCTAGGGGAGAATCTGCTCCATGCCTTCCTCTTAGCTTCCAGTGTTGCTACTAATCCTTGGTGCTCCTTAGTATCACCCCAAACTCTGCCTCTACCTTCACATGGCCTTCTCCCTTTTTTGTTTGTGTCTGTGTCTCTTCTCTTCTTGTAAGGATACCAATCATAATGGATGAAAGGGCCACTTTGCTTCAGCATGACCTCATTGTAACCAATTATATACCCACAGTGACCCTATTTCCAAATAAGGTCACATTCTGAGGTTCCAAGAAGAATATGAGTTTTGGAAAGACACTGAAAAAGCACAGGTTCTATCTCTCAACCTGCTCCTTGACTCAAGATCAGTGAGAAAATGAGGCGCCGCAAATTTAGTAGCTTAAAACAACACAGTTCTCTTGGTCAGCAGTCTGGATAGGCTTGACTGGGTTTTTTGCTTAGGGTTTCACAAAACCAAAATCAAAGTGTCATCCAGTCTGAGTTATTATCTGGAGGCTCTGGACAGGAATCTGTTTCGAAGTCATTCAGGTCGTTGGCACATAGTGCCGAATAATGGAAAGGAAATACTCTCCTGGAATTAAAAAGGAAAAATAAACTTATTCTGGCTTCTGATACCACCAAAAACAGAGCCTAAGCGAGAACATATTTATGGGGATTTACTGGAGGAAATCTCAGAAAGTGGAAGGCAGGCCCTTGGGACAGTTGCTATAGAATGAATGAATATGTCCTCCGAAAATTCATATGCTGAAGCCTAATGCCCAATGTGATGTCTCTAATCTACTAGGGGAGATTTAACAAAGGCTCCCAGAGTCTCCTATGGCTAGAAGTGGTCCCTGAGAACTTGCCCCAGAGCCTCCAGGTTCTCTGGAAGTACCCACTGGGATACCTACCTCCATGAGATAACAAAGCCATCAGAGACAAGCAGATAATGGCCAGACTCCAGGATCCCTGCAGACATGACCAGGGCTCAGCCTCTGCCTCCAAGATCCTGAGGCGGCTTTTCACCCTTACCCCAAACTTTCTGGGAGTAATTAATACTCAAGAGAAACATCGACTAGCAACCAGAGTTCCAGGAGGTGGGCCTCCAGGGTGTCTCCATCCTGGGCGGAGGAAGCACAGGCTTCTCTCCGTGACTGTTGAATTTATTTCTGCTATTCCTTGCTGTTATTTCCTTCTGTTCTTTCCTTGCTGCTCTTGCTGGGTGCTGTGCTATGGGAAACACCAAGTACAGAGGATGATGTATGAGGAGTTAGACTGGAAAGGTGGTGTCCTCTTTGGGAAATCCCACACTATTTCCATATTGCCACATATTTTAATACTGATAACTAATTTGCAAGATACATTTCCTACATATTATCTTTAATCCCCGCAATGGCCTCAAAAAGAACACATCATCATCAACTTACTAGCATGGATGCTGAGTCTGGGATACAGCTCTTTGCACATAGATTCTTATGTACTGGGACTTTAAGTTCTGTAGGATGGATCCCCCAAGTGTGATTGCTGGATCAAAGGGTATGCGTGTTCTGAATGTCACTAGGTACTGCCAAGTTCTATTCCATGAAGGTTGTAGCAATTCACACAACCACAGCAGAGGAATGGGGCCTTTTTCCAGTGCCCTTAGCTTGCACTAACTGTTGTAGTTCTTTTAAGTGTTGGCCAATATGACAGATAAAATGTTATTCCACTATTAACTATTACTTTACTTCTCATTTTCTTGATTATTAGTATATTTAACACGCACACTTCCTCTTCTGAGAATTGTCCTTTATATTGTTAATTTGTCTATTGAATGGTTTGTCTTTCTCTTAGGAGTGATTAATATATTAAGAATACTAACCTGGGGCACCTGGGTGGCTCAGTCGGTTAAGCATCCAACTCTTGATTTTGGCTCAGGTCATGATCTTGGGGTCATGGGATTGAGCCCTGTATTGGGCTCTGCAGCAGGCATGGAGCCTGCTTGGGATTCTCTCTCCATTGCCCTCTCCCACTGCCCCTCTCCTCCGCTCGCACTCTCTCAAAAAAAAAAAAAAGCATACCAACCTTTATCTGTCAGGTATGATGTAAATATTTTTCTTTCAATCTATCATTTTGTACCTTATTTGTTTATATATATTTATATATAAATATAAAATATATTTTGCTATATAGAATCTTAATAATCATTTATGTAGTTGAATATGAAGCTTCTAGTTTCATTCTTTTCTAATAATTAACTTTATGGCTTCAGTTAATATTTAACTGTATGGCACAGTCATATGATGGGCTATTATGCAGCTGTTTATTAAAGGAAATCACAGTTGTCTCAAACCTAAACAACGTTACTTCAAAATTCTTGCTTGGGCAAAGGAGAAACCACATGTGGTATTGACTTTTTCACTTTTAAGATAAAACCCATCAGCAAATAATATCACACCAAGATTTTAGAGGGGGTATCCAGATGACCAGCTGTGGGCATAGATAATCCCATTAAAAACACAACATGCCCAGTCATTGGGTAAGGGGAAAAGAGTGGCCAGTTCCACTAGTAGAAAAATTTAGCTGTAGCTGCAATTGTTCAGAGGCAGGAAAAATAAACCTTAGCTACTGGGTCAAGGGACAGGCTTCACACAATGTGTCCTTAATGGGTGTATTTACATTCGGCCTCTAGACCATGACCTGAACTTTCCTGGACATACAGGAAGAAAGGTTTATCATCATCTGGAAGACCCAACAAAGGTGGTTGTTGAAGGAATATTCTGATATTACTAAAAGCATCTTTAACTTCTGAGTTCCACAGGAGTGAAGCTCATGTAAAGGCCTTAACAGTTCAGAAAAACTGGGACCCCATCATCTGCAATAAACAGTCAATCCAAGAAATTCTCTCAGTTGTTTTTTAGAAAATAGTTTTGGATGATTTCGAATAGTCAGCAATCTTTCCCCAGACAACTTCTACCTTTGGCTGACACATAAGCTTTTCCTTAAAAACTCTGCATCCTTTTTAAACCAATTTAGTCAATAGATATTTAGAATCAGTTTTAGAAGACTCTATCAGTGAAGCACAGAAGGAGATCATCGACATGTTGTATCAAGGTAGATCAATATGGACACTTTTTTAGATATCCTGATCTAAAATTCAGGAGATATAAGATGGAGCCTCAGTAACACATCCTGGAGTCATCATTGTCCAAGTGCTTTGTAACTTCCCCCCAGTGAAGCAAATAAATATTGACTGTCTTTATCTACTGGGATAGTAAAGAATGCTGAGCACAAGTCTGTTACAGAAAATTTATCCTCAGGTAGAACTAAGGAAAGACTATGCTGTTTGGACTAGGCTATATCAAAAAACAAAGTATTCTGTTGCATTAATTGCACAAAATATTGAACAGAGCCACATTCTTGTCTATTTGGTCCTTGTAGATAAAACAGAAGTATTACAATGACCAGTGAAAGGGATGATTAGTTTTGCTTTTAAATAATGAGGGACATTGACTCTTCCCATTACTTATTTGCTTATATAGCTGCACATGTCCTCATTAATAGTTCTATAATTCTTAGATGATAGAGGGCCTTTCAATTCAGTTTCTGTTTCAGGGACCAGTGCTTTTATCTCAATGGCATAAGTTTGTTGTTGGCCCTAAGCTTATCAGTTTTTCTAGGTCCATCTGAAAATGTTCAGCCAGATATTGGAGATTCCCCAGATCTACAATTTCTCATACAATTTTCTGACCAAGTTCCCTATTTCAGGTTTTAGCACATTTATACAGAGAGGACAGGGATCCTTTTACATTAGCTGGGAGTCCACCCGAGAATATTGTTTAAAATTTCTTGAAACAGAATTCTAGAATCCTCTCTAGTGTTGTCTTTTCTTTGCTTATAACAGTAGCTATTAGTCTTAAGGAAAGACTTCAAAAATGACCCACTTTTCTTCCTGTTTCTAGGCCTTGGTAAGTGTGTTCCATGATGAAATTTTAAAAATTGTTTTAACTTTCCCACATGATAGTTTTCAAAAAATTTTGTCTTTATCTGAGAAAGATTAAATGTCCATAAATGATTATAGAATTCAAAAACCCATAGCAATATTTTGTTTTTTCTGAGGTTTTGGAAGTCTTTATGGCTCTGATAGGATTCAGCTTATATTCATCATCCACTGAACTACCTTCTGGCAATCTGGAATGAGGAATGACCCACTCATCAGTAGTCTTCTGGGTAAGACCTTGAGAAGAGTAGTCTAAGTTGTAAAATCACAGTGAGGACCAGTTTATGATGATATGAATAAAGTGTGTTCTTAACTTTAGCTTTTCCCAGAGAATTTTTGAGGAAGACTGTAATGGAGTCAAAATTCTGTTTTGAGTCCCCAGCATACCAATTCAAAAAACTGCCTTCTGAATATTTGGTATGTTTCCTTCTTTCCAGAAGCTACTCCAAAATGCTTTGTCTTTGCCATTTGAAAAGTTCCCCAGTTCTAAATCACACATAGTGAAATTGTGCTATTTTAGAATTTAAGCACAAGAATTATTATTATAATGAGAATACATATGAGTTCTGCTTGAAGAAGGTTTGATGTAGGTACAGAGAGACTCCTTGTGGCACAAAAAAAGAGCAAGTCTCAATAGCCAACATCCAGGGGTCCTTATGAAATGGTGTGTCAGGCTTTTGATTTCAAAACTACACAGTTAATAGCCTAGAAATCATTAGCTCTTGTGTAGGAAAACTAAGAATGAAGATCTCCTATGTTAAAGTGCTTTCTCTTCTAAACAGATAAGACAGAACCTTCCCACTGTTTTTTAGAGGAAGGGTTTATTGTTCCAACAATAAACAAAAGCAAAAACTGGCCTAACAGCATCTTCCCCAAAGCCAGCTGAATGGTGAGTGAGAAAATCCCTATCACTGAGGGCTCAAAAAAGCTTCCCTTTTAACATTCAAGCTAGGGTCAAACAAAATAGGCAAGAAAAAGCAGAGATAATGTCAGAACTTGGTTAATAACAGTGAAAGGAAATGACAGTATAGAAAGGTAGTACTTTTCCCAGGAGGAGAGTTTCTATCACAAATTCCCATTTATAATTTTCAAAAACTAAATAATCCAATAAAACATGTGGGAGTGTGTGAGGACTTACACACCACCAGTCCTAGGAAAACAAAATAAATGCAGCTCGATTCACTGGTAAGAAGCTCTATTAAAGAACTGAAAACTTCAGATGACCAATGGGGGCACACATCAATTGTGATTGGGCTGAAATGGCCCAAGTCAATCCAATAAAAGGAACCAGAGCTCTTTGGAAAATGGCTGATTACAACGTTGCTACAGGAAAGAACAAGATGAGGTTGGAGTTCCTTAGTGATATTAGGAGGTGCCCCCAGAATAATGGAGACATGTCAAAAGGCACAGGAGCTAACTTGAAGGGACTCCCAGTGGCCATATATGGAACAGTTTGAGCAACACAAGGAACAGTGGTACTAATAGATACAGACCTTAAATAAAACAAATATCCATGAGTCCATCCATGCTGATATGGGTAAAGAATTGAATTAATAAACAGTGGGAGAAGGAAAACTACTTCCTTACAGTAGAATTCTAATAAGTGTAGGGGCGCCTGGGTGGCTCAGTCGTTAAGCGTCTGCCTTCGGCTCAGGTCATGGTCCCAGGATCCTGGGATTGAGCCCTACATCAGGCTCCTTGCTCAGCGGGAAGCCTGCTTCTCCCTCTCCCACTCCCCCTGCTTGTGTTCCCTCTCTCGCTGTCTCTCTCCCTCTCTCTGTCAAATAAATAATAAAATCTTTAAAAAAATAATTCTAATAAGTGTAGATGGAATGATGGAAATAGAACATCACCATTTGAAAAATACCACAGTAATAATTGTTTCAGGCAAGAATCATTACTGGATACTAAATGAGTGGGCAAAGTACAAGGATGGAATATATATATAGTCTCAAAGCATCTTCCAATAAGAAACTAATTACAATGGGAAAAAATAGTAACTTTATTAATTTTAAACAGACACGACTTTAACCAATAACTATTACTATAAATAACAGTAAACTAACATCACCAGTAATAAGATATGGTGACATTAGGTGCCTAAGAAAGGCACAATATGATTTCTATAGTATTTTTACAAAATTGCACAATCTAACTTTAATCAGACAAACCCACATTGAACATCATTGTATAGAATAAATAGCACTCTTCAAGAGTATCAAAGTCATGAAAGGCAATGAAATATGGAAGAAACTATCCCAGATCAGAGAAGGTCTAGGAAGCAAGAAATTATGCACAGATGCAACACATGCCCTGGATTGGATCTTGTACCAGTAGAAGGACATTTAGTAGGACAACTGACAAAATATGAATAAGATCTGCAAATTAAATGTTAATTTCCTGGTTTTGATCATTACTCTCTAGTTATATGTTAATATTTTAGGACGCTGTATGAAGGGTATATGAGAATTCCTTGGGTTCAGTTTGCAACTTTTTTTGGTAAGTCTGAAGTTATTTCAAAGTGAAAAGTTAAAAAGTTTAAGAGAATAAAGCAAGTTTAAAAATAATGTAATCAATATGATCTGACTTTTATAAAGAGAAAATACCAATACCCATTAAATATACTTAAGTATAGTTAACACATGAGTATTCAAGCACATGAGTATTTAAGGAGACTACAAACTCCACCATTAACACTAGCTTCATGAAGGGACTGTGTTCGGATGGAGACAGAGAGAGGAGATGGGAAGGGAAAGGAGAGATTAGTCACTTTTTCTCTAAACACTTTCTGAGTAAAGGACTAATAAAATCCATTCTCCTTCTCTAAGGACAGATTTACTTTGGACTAACTTTCCAACTCTGTTCCAATGGAAATCTTACAAAGGTGGTGTGGCATATAAACTCTCAGGTGGCCTCCAATTATCCCCACCTCCTGGTTTTCACACTCTTGTGTAATATCCTTCCACTGAGTATGGGCAAGACTTGCAACTTACTTATCATCATGTAACACTATACATTTCCCTGGAAACACCACTTTAGCTCCATCCCACAGATTTAGATGTTATGTTTTCATTTTTCATTCAGTTCAAAATATGACAATATTTTCCTTCATACTTCCTATCTTCCTATTGGTGATAAATAAATAATAGATTGGAATAAATAATTCTTTTTTAGCCAAAAAATTATTTTGAAATGTACTATTTAATTTCTAAGTACCTGAAGATTTTCTGGCTATCTTTCTGTTACTAACCTCTAGTTTTATATAATTATGGTCAGAGAATATATATGATTTGTATGATTTAAATTAGTGTAAATTTGTTAAAATGTATGTTATGATGCAGGAAAAAGTCTATATTGGTGAATGTTCATGTGCATTTGAAAATAATGTAGATTCTGCTATTGTTCAATAAAGCATTCTGTGTCAATTATATCTATTTAGTTAAGGGTGGTGTTCAGTTCCTCCACATATTTGCTGATTTTCTTTCCTCCAGTTAAATCCATTACCAATAAGGAGTGTTAAAGTCTCCAATGATATTTGTAGATTTATTTTTTCCTAATTCTGCCATTTTTTTGTTCCAAGTATTTTGAGGGTCTTTTTTAGGTACTTACACAGTTAGGAATTTTGCAACTTCTTGGGGAAATGACAATTTTTTCATATATAATTTTTCTCTTTAATTCATGGTAATTCTCTTTGCCCTGAAGTATATTTTATCTATATAAATATAGCTACTCTAGCATTATTTTGATTGGTGTTTTCATGCTATGTCATTTTCCATCCTTTTATTTGTTAACTACCTGTATCATTGTATCTCTTGTTTTTTGAGAGAGAGAGAGAGAGCATGAACACGATGGGGAGGGGCGGGGTGGGGGGGGAGAGAGAATCTTAAGCACGCTGTACCCGCAGCACAAAGCCTGACATGGGATTTGATCCCACGACACTGGTGAGATCATGACTTGAGTCAAAATCAAGAGTTGGACGCTTATCTGACTGAGCCACCCAGGCGCCCCCTGTATCATTATATATCAAATTAGTTTCTTGTAAAACACATGTAGTTCAGGCATGTTTTAGTTGTTCATTTGTATGTTTTTAATCTGACAGGTCTCTGACTTTTTACTGTGGTAAAAAGCACATAACATAAAATTTACCATCTGAACCATTTTTCAGTATACAGTACAGTAGCATTAAATATATCCACATTGCTGTGTAACAGATCTCTTGAGCTTTCTCACCTTGTAAAACTCAAACTATCAAACAACTCCCCCTTCCCCCTCCTCCCATCCCTGTCAACCACCATCCTACTTTCTATTTCTAAGAGTATGACTAGTTTAGACACCCCATATTAATGAATCTTGCAGTGTTTGTTATGCCAATCTCTGTCTTTTTGGGGGTGAGTTTAAGTCATTTCCACTTAATGCAATTATTGTTATGTTTGGATTTAGGTGTACAATTTTGTTACTTGTTTTATGTGTTTTTTTCCTCTGTTTTTCCTTCCTTTATGTCCCCAAATCCTGTCTTCGTTTGACTTCTTTGAATATTGCTATTATCCCACTTTAATTCATCAGGTTTTTAAATACAATATCTATTTGTATAGATTGCTTTAGTGGTTACTAAGAAAATTACAATTTACATATTTAACTTTCCATTGTCTAATTAGAATCAACACTTAAGTGGAATTTAGAAATCTTTCAACCGCATGGATCCCTTTCTCCTCCTCTTGTTTGTTATAATTATAATTTTTTAAAAGATTTTATTTATTTATTTGACAGAGAGAGAGAGCACAAGCAGGGGGAGCAGCAAAGGGAGAAGCAGGCTCCCAGCTGAGCAGGTAGCCCAATGTGGGGCTTGATCCCAGGACCCTGGAATCATGACCTGAGCCAAAGGCAGACGCTTAATGACTGAGCCACCCTGGCACCCCTGTTACAATTATCTTATATATCTGTATACACTGAAAAACCCCTGAAGGTAATGTTATTATTTTTCCTTTCAACCATCAAATATATTTTTCAAGAACTCAAAAACAGAATATGTACCAAGATATTTACCATTTCTCTTGCTTATTATCCCCAATGTACCATTTTCTTCTGGTATCATTTCCCTTCTATCATTAAGTACTTCCTTTAGCTAAAACAACAAAATAAAATAAAATTAAAATTGAAATAAATAAAATAAATGATTAAATAAATATATAAAATTTTAAAAAAATGAAAAGAACTTCCTTTAGCAATTCTTTTGCAGCAGATCTGGTGGCAACAAATTTCTCTTAGCTTTCCTTTGTCTCAGAATACCTTTCCTTGACCTTATTTCCTAAGGGTGTTTTTTGCTAAATATGAAATTTCAAGTTGACAGTAGGTCTTTCCTTTCAGCAACTGAAAATTATCACGCCACTTCCTTATGTAATTTCTGGTTAGAAATCCACAGTCATTCAAATTGATAATCCCCTACAGGTAATACGCCTTTATTTTTCTGGTTGGTTTCAATATGTTCTTTTGTCTTTAGTTTTCAACAGTTTAATTATGTTTGGTCTGAGCATAAAATTTCTTTGGGTCTATCCTGTTTAGGGTTTGTTCAGCTTTTTGAATCTGTAGATTTATGTGGTTTGCCAAACTTAGGAAGCTTTTGGCCATTAACTTTTTTTCAGCACTTTTGGCCATTAATTTTTCAGCACTGGACTCTTTGTGCTTGTCTTTCTTCCACAGGTCCCTGAGGCTCTATTCGTTGGTTTTGGTTTTTTTTTCCTCTTTCTTTTCCAGGTGGGATCATTTCTACAGATCTGTTTTCAATTTCACCCACAATTTTATGTCATCTCCACTTATGCTTTTGAGCTCAGGCAGTGAGTGTTACATTTTAGTCACTGTATTTTTCAGCTCTAATATTTCCATTGGCTTCTTTAAACATCACTGCTGAGTCCTATTACTCTACTAATTTTACAAGTGCTTGTAATTTCTTGTTGGAATATTTTTAAATAATTTATTTAAAGTGTCAGATAATTTCAACATCTTTGTCATGTAAAGTTGATGTGTCTTGACTATCTTTTCCCAAGAGAATCAAGATTTTCCTGGTTCTTCATATGCTGAGTAATTTTGAATTGGGATATCATGTTTTCAGACTCCGAGTCTTTTTAAACATCCTTTTGAAAATGTTGATTTCTTTATTTTGGCAAGAAATGGACCTGATTCGGTTCAGGCCATACATTCCCTCCCATCTCCAATAGGCTGCAGTTTCAATGTTGGTGCAGTTTTCAAATAAGTCAAGCGGAGAAAGTCAATTATCATATGGTTTCACTTATTTGTGGAACATAAGGAATAGCATGGAGGACATTAGGAGAAGGAAGGGAAAAATGGGGGGTGGGGAATTGGAGGGAGAGATGAACCATGAGAGACTATGGACTCTGAGAAACAAACAGGGTTTTAGAGGGGAGGGGGGATTGGTTAGCCCAGTGATGGGTATTAAGGAGGGCACGTACTGCATGGAGCACTGGGTGTTATACGAAAACAATGGATTGTGGATCACCACATCAAAAAACAATGATGTATTGTATGGTGATTAACATAACATAATAAAATTTAAAAAACAAAAAACAAAAAAAACAAAAACAAAACCTTTGCAAAGCTATTCAGATCTGTCCCACGTGTGCACCACCCAGTGGTAGTCTGCATTGGGCCAGAAATCTTTCTGGTAATTCAAAGTCTTGATTGTGCCGATTAAGATCAGATCTAGTCATGCACAGTTTGGGAGTACATCTTTGAGTTATTGAACAAGTTAATGGGATTTCTTTCTGCTGGTTCCCCCTCACCATAATCTCCCCAGTACATCTCATGTCTCCAAAGTGCCTCTTTTAGGTTCTGTGGCCAGAAGCATGGGGCCTTAGTTACTCTTCTCTGCTGCTCACTTTTGTGACTGGACCAAGGAGCAAGAGAACCAGAGGATAAAAAACGTGGTAAACTCACCACTGATTTGGTGGTACTTCAAATTCTGGTCTTCTTTCCAGTCGTCCTGCTGTGATCCACAATGCAGAATCCTCTCATGGCTGCCCCATCCACTTTCAGTGAGGGAGACAAGGTAGAACATGTTTTCTCAACTTACTTGGAACTGATTCCTATAGTTATTTATTTACTTATTTTTTTTCTGCATGTTACCCACATCCATCTTTGACCTCCAGTGTTTGAACACCTTCTGGTCTTGACTCATTTTCCTTCCTCACCAACCAAAGCCCAATACTCAGTCACTGTATTATTAAATTATTTGCATACCTTTTGTGTTGTAACTACCTTGCCTAGGCCCATTCTGAGTTCAAAGGACAGAATCACTGAGGTTTGGGGGAGGGGAAAATGCCTGATAACTACTATCTTGTATTAATTACTTAGAGCATCAGCAAGACAAGGAAAGCAATATTTTATGATTTCCCACAGGCATGTAAGTTTCACAGAAGAATATTTTCAAGTTGAACTAAACAATGAAAAAAGTACTCCCTGAAGAATTAATTATCAGCTAATTTATCCCCACTGGAGTCACTGGTAGGCTAGGAAATGAATTTGTTACTTCTTATTATAAGCCCAAGTGCACAGAGAATTTCTGTGTGGTAGCTCCTTACTCATGGTGTGCAGGGATGACAAGGGTACCATGCAGCCCTGGAGAATTCCCTGATAATGCTCTATCAACAATTACCACTAACTAACTCTGAATCCACTTCTGCTTATGGGTCACAGAGCCAGTTGACACACCAAGTAAGCACAAATAAATAAACGTCCTCTTGCCTGTCACCCTGACTCTTTATTCTTTCTTTCCCTATTTCTTACAAACAGCTCCATTCTATTAAGCCCCTCACTTGAGACTACTATTTCCCATGGCATTGATTTGCTTATACTCCACTTTGTTCCTGGATGTAAAACAGCTTATTATTTCGTCAGCTTCATTTCCCTCACCAATAATATGAATGCAAATTTGTGGGTACTACCTACACTGTCAGAAACTCTTGGGATCAGGCTTAGTAATCTGTTTTTACAAACTCTTAGGTGACACTGACGCATGCCAAAGTTTGGGAACCATTGCAAGTAGAGGGTTTTTTTTTTTTCTTTCTTTTTTTTTTACCTATATATATTTTTTAAATTTTATTTTATTATGTTAGTCACCATACAATACATTATTGGTTTTTGATGTAGTGATCCACGATCCATTGTTTTCGTGTAACACCCAGTGCTCCCTGCAGTACGTGCCCTCCTTAATACCCATCACCGGGCTAACCAATCCCCCCTCCCCCCTCCGCTCTAAAACGCTGTTTGTTTCTCAGAGTCCATAGTCTCTCATGGTTCATCTCTCCCTCCAATTCCCCCCGCTCCATTTTTCCCTTCCTTCTCCTAATGTCCTCCATGCTATTCCTTATGTTCCACAAATAAGTGAAACCATATGATAATTGACTTTCTCTGCTTGACTTATTTCACTTAGCATAATCTCCTCCAGTCCCATCCATGTTGATGTAAAAGTTGGGTATTCATCTTTTCTGATGGCTGAGTAATATTCCATTGTATATATGGACCACATCTTCTTTATCCATTCATCTGTTGAAGGGCATCTCGGCTCTTTCCACAGTTTGCTATTGCGGACATTGCTGCTATGAACATTGGGGTGCATACGGCCCTTTTTTTCACTACATCTGTGTCTTTGGGGTAAATACCCAGGAGTGCAATTGCTGGGTCATAGGGTAGCTCTATTTTTAAATTTTTGGGGAACCTCCACACTGTTTTCCAAAGTGGCTGTACCAACTTGCATTCCCACCAACAGTGTAAGAGGGTTCCGCTTTCTCCACAACCTCTCCAACATTTGTTGTTTCTTTCCCTGTCCATTTTTGCCATTCTAACTGGTGTAAGGTGGTATCTCAGTGTGGTTTTGATTTGGATTTCCCTGATGGCTAATGATGATGAACATTTTTTCATGTGTCTGTTAGCCATTTGTATGTCTTCTTCAGAGAAGTGTCTGTTCATCTCTTCTGCCCGCTTTTTGACTTGATTATTTGTTTTTTGGGTGTTGAGTTTGAGAAGTTCTTTATAGATCTTGGATACCAGCCCTTTACCTGTAGTGTCATTTGCAAATATCTTCTCCCATTCTGTGGGTTGCCTCTTTGTTTTGTTGACTGTTTCCTTTGCTATGCAGAAGCTTTTTATCTTGATGAAGTCCCAAAAGTTCATTTTTGCTTTTGTTTCACTAGCTTTTGGAGATGTATCTTGAAAGAAGTTGCTGTGGCCGATGTCAAAGAGGTTACTGCCTATGTTCTCTTCTAGGATTTGGATGGATTCCTGCCTCACATTGAGGTCTTTCATCCACTTTGAGTTTATCTTTGTGAATGGTGTTAGAGAATGGTCAAGTTTCATTCTTCTACATGTGGCTGTCCAATTTTCCCAGCACCATTTATTGAAGAGACTTTTTTCCATTGCATGTTTTTTCCTGCTTTGTCAAAGATTATTTGACCATAGAGTTGAGGGTCCATATCTGGGTTCTCTATTCTGTTCCATTGGTCTATGTGTCTGTTTTTGTGCCAGTACCATGCTGTCTTGGTGATCACAGCTTTGTAATATAGCTTGAAATCGGGCAACGTGATGCCCCCAGCTTTGTTTTTCTTTTTCAACATCTCCTTGGTGATTCGGGGTCTTTTCTGATTCCATACAAATTTTAGGGTTGTTTGTTCCAGCACTTTGAAAAATGTCATTGGAATTTTGATCGGGATGGCATTGAAGGTATAGATTGCTCTGGGTAGCATAGACATTTTAACAATGTTTATTCTTCTGATCCATGAGCAGGGAATATTTTTCCATCTTTTTGTGTCTTCTTCAATTTCTTTCATGAGTGTTTTGTAGTTCCTAGAGTATAGATCCTTTACCTCTTTGGTTAGGTTTATTCCGAGGTATCTTACGGTTTTGGTGCTATTGTAAATGAAATCGTTTCTCTAATTTCTCTTTCTACAGTTGCATTGTTAGTGTATAAGAAAGCAACGGATTTCTGTGCATTGATTTTGTATCCTGCCACATTACTGAATTGCTGGATGAGTTCTAGTAATTTGGGGGTGGAGTCTTTTGGGTTTTCCACATAAAGTATCATGTCGTCTGCGAAAAGAGAGAGTTTGACTTCTTCTCTGCCGATTTGAATACTTTTTATTTCTTTTTGTTGTCTGATTGCTGTTGCTAGGACTTCTAGCACTATGTTGAACAACAGTGGTGAGAGTGGGCATCCTTGACGTGTTCCTGATCTTAAGGGAAAGGCTCTCAGCTTTTCCCGATTGAGGATGATATTCACTGTGGGTTTTTCATAGATGGATTTTATGAACTTGAGGAATATTCCCTCTATCCTTATACTCTGGAGAGTTTTAATCAGGAAAGGATGTTGTATTTTGTCAAATGCTTTTTCTGCATCAATTGAGAGGACCATATGGTTCTCCTCCCTCCTCTTATTAATGTGTTCTATCACATTGATTGATTTGCGAATGTTGAACCACGCTTGCATCCCAGGGATAAATCCCACTTGGTCGTGGTGGATGATCTTTTTATGTATTGTTGGATCCTATTAGTTAGGATTTTGTTGAGGATTTTGGAATCCATATTCATCAGGGATATCGGTCTGAAAGTCTCCTTTTTGATGGGGTCTTTGCCTGGTTTGGGGGTTAAGGTCATGCTGGCCTCATAGAATGAGTTTGGAAGTTTTCCTTTGGTTTCTATTTTTTGAAACAGCTTCAGTAGAATAGGTATTATTTCTTCTTTGAATGTTTGGTAGAATTCCCCAGGGAATCCATCAGGCCCTGGACTCTTGTTTTTTGGGAGGTTTTTGATCACTGCTTCAATCTCGTTACTGGTTATTGGCCTATTCAGGTTGTCAATTTCTTCCTGTTTCAGTCTTGGCAGCTTATAGGTTTCCAGGAAGGCCTCCATTTCATCCAGATTGCTCAGTTTATTGGCATATAGTTGTTGATAATAATTTCTAATAATTGTTTCTATTTCCTTGGTGTTAGTCGTGATCTCTCCCCTTTCATTCATAATTTTATTAATTAGGGTCCTTTCTCTTTTCTTTTGGATAAGTCTGGCCAGTGGTTTATCGATCTTATTAATTCTTTCAAAGAACCAACTTCTAGTTTCGTTGATCTGATCTACTGTGTTTCTGGTTTCTAATTCATTGATTTCTGCTCTAATTTTAATTATTTCTCTTCTAATGCGTGGCTTAGGCATTGTTTGTTGCTTTTTCTCTAGTTCTTTAAGGTGTAGAGTTAGTTGGTGAATTCGGGATTTTTCTATTTTTTTGAGTGAGGCTTGGATGGCTATGTATTTCCCCCTTAGGACTGCCTTTGCAGTATCCCATAGTTTTGGACTGATGTGTTTTCATTCTCATTGATTTCCATGAATTGTTTAAGTTCTTCTTTGATTTCTTGGTTGACCCAAACATTCTTAAGCAGAGTGGTCTTTAGCTTCCAAGTGTTTGAATTTCTGCCAAATTTTTTCTTGTGATTGAGTTCCAGTTTTAGAGCATTGTGGTCTGAGAATATGCAGGGAATAATCTCAGTCTTTTGGTATCGGTTGAGACCTGATTTGTGACCCAGTATGTGGTCTATTCTGGAGAAAGTTCCATGCGCGCTCGAGAAGAATGAGTATTCTGTTGTTTTAGGGTGGAATGTTCTGTAAATATCTATGAGGTCCACCTGGTCCAATGTATCATTCAAAGCTCTTGTTTCCTTGTTGATTTTCTGCTTAGATGATCTGTCCATTGCTGAGAGTGGAGTATTGAGGTCTCCTACAATTAACGTATTGTTATCAATATGACTCTTTATTTTGGTTAACAGTTGGCTTATATAGATGGCTGCTCCCATGTTGGGGGCATAGATATTTACAATTGTTAGATCTTCTTGTTGGATAGACCCTTTAAGAATGATGTACTGTCCTTCTGTGTCTCTAATTACAGACTTTAGTTTAAAATCTAATTTGTCTGATATAAGAATTGCTACCCCAGCTTTCTTTTGAGGTCCGCTGGCATGGAAGATGAATCTCCACCCCTTCACTTTCAGTCTGGATGTATCTTTAGGTTCAAAATGAGTCTCTTGTAGACAGCATATGGATGGGTCCTGTCTTTTTATCCAATCTGCAACCCTGTGTCATTTTATGGGAGCGTTTACGCCATTCACGTTGAGAGTGATTATTGAAAGATATGAATTAATTGTCATCATGTTGCCTGTGAAGACATTGTTTTTATAGATTGTCCCTGTAAATTTCTGTTGTAGATCACTCTTGGGGTCTTTCTCCTTTTATAGAACCCCCCTTAATATTTCTTGTCGGGGCGCCTTAGTGGTCACATATTCTTTCAGTTTCTGCTGCTCATGGAAGCTCTGCATCTCTCCGTCCATTCTAAATGAAAGCCTTGCTGGATAAAGTATTCTTGGCTGCATGTTCTTCTCATTTAGTACCCTGAATATGTCTTGCCAGCCCTTTCTGGCTTGCCGGGTCTCTGTGGATAGGTCTGATGTTATTCTGATGTTCCTCCCTCTGTACGTAAGGAATCTCTTCCCCCTAACTGCCCTTAAGATGGTTTCCTTGGTTCTAAGATTTGCAAGTTTTACTATTACATGCCGGGGTGTTGGCCTGTTTTCCTTGATCTTAGGAGGGGTCCTCTCTGCCTCTAGGACTTGAATGTTTGTGTCATTCCCCAGATTAGGGAAGTTCTCAGCTACGATTTGCTCAAATACATCCTCTAGTCCTCTCTCTCTCTCCACTCCCTCCGGGATTCCAATTATTCTGACATTGGAACGCTTCATGGTGTCACTTATTTCTCTGATTCTATTTTCATGGATTCTGAGTTGTTTTCCCCTGGCCTCCTCTTTTCCCTTTTTATCTATTATATTGTCTTCCAGGTCGCTTATTCGCTCTTCTGCCTCAGTTACCCTAGCTGTTAGATTATCTAGATTGGATTGGATCTCATTGATAGCATTTTTAAGTTCTGCCAATTCACCTTTTAGTTCTGCCCTTAGAGACTCTATGTTGCCATTAATTGATTTCTCCATTCTAGCCATTGTCTTCACAATTGCTAGCCTGAATTCCATCTCCGACATCTTGGTTGTATCTGCATCCATTTGTAAATCTGCAGCATAAGTCATAATCTCTGAGTCTTTTCTATTTTGGGGGCTCCTCCTCCTAGTCATTCTGTTGATGGGTGTTTGAAGGAATGTATAGAGTCCAAATTATTGACCAGAACCCAAGCAAGATGCACCTGTTTTCTTGGGACCTTAGGGTTGCTGGCCTCTTGTTTTCCCAGCCTGTCTTCTGCGGGAGGGGCCTGCCATGCTGTTACTCAGGCAACCCTGTTTGGGTGGAGTTGCCCTGCGCCCCTGTGGCGGGGGATGGGCTCAGCGGGAATCAGTGTTTGGGGCTTTTATTCTCTGGCGGTTTTCCCTGGCAGCTTTCTGCGTCTCTTCCGCGAGTCAGAGCAGAAGAGACCGTTTCCAACCCTCTGCCTCAGAGCAGAGAGATCGCAGTCTGTTCTTCAGTGAGCTCTGCGGCCACACCATCTCCGTTTCTGTCCGTGCTGCTATAAACTGCAGTGGCCTGGGTTGTGCGCCCCTCCGCCGCACTCCCAGTCCTGCCTCCAGGTCGGGGCACGTCTCTGCCCTTTGTGCTTCTAAAACCGCCAGCCACTCCCAGTTCGCGTGTGTGACCTGCTGCTCTGGGTTTCCGTCCCGGGGGCTGCAGTTCACAAGCACGACCCTGCCGCTCCGGGTTTCCATCCCGGGGGCTGCCCTAGAGTCCTTTTCCCACCGCTACCGGTCTGCGAGTCTGTGCCTGTCCCCAGCGTGCGAGGCTGTCACTCACCGGCGGTGTAGGATCCCCATGGCCAGGCACCCTCCCGCTGCCGTTTATCCTCCGATATCTGCCCGCGGAATCACGGCTCCCCACTCCTACCTCAAAACCAACTGCCTGTGATATTCTGTTTGTAGAGATCCAGATCTTCTTACATCTCAGGCTGGTTTCGTGGGTGCTCAGAGTGGTCTGGTAGATATCCAGCTCAATTCCGGGGACCAGTTGAGATAGGGTCCCCTACTCCTCCACCATCTTTCCAAGTAGGGAGTTTTTTTAGAGAAAATGTGTATCTGTTCATAATGTATGTTAAAATTTGTTTATATTTAGCATTTATTTTTTCTATTTCTCATTTTACAGGGCATGATTTACATTTAAATAAAAAGCACAGTTCATAAGTTAAAGCTGATTAGTTTGACAAATGTGTACACCCATGTACACACCATCTTACTTAAGATACACAGCATTTCTATGACCCCAGAAAGTTCCCTTCTCTTTTCCCAGTTACTGCCTTCCACCCTGAGTGAAAATCCACTGTGCTGATTTTCATTATCACATAATAGTTTTACCTGGTTTTGAACTTCATATAAGTGGAATCATACCATATGCCCTCCATGTCTAGCTCCTTCATTCTGCGTGTTTTTGAGATTCCTCCATGTTGTCATATGTATCAGTAGTTAGTTTCATTTTATTGCTAAGTAGTAATCCATTTCCATGATGACTTCTTATTATTAAATTATATTCTTTATATATTTTGGATCCAAGTCCTTTATCAGGTATGTGTTTTGAGGTAGGTTTTCTCAAAGTCTGTGGCTTGTGTTTATTTTCTTAAGCACTTTTTTAAACAGGCTTACAACAAGAAAGATTTATTTTTTTTCAGTTCTTTGGCTTGGCAGTCTTGCTGGTTTTCCTGCTGATCTTGTCTGGAATCATTCAGATAGCTACAGATATCTTGTGGCTGAACTGGATGTAGAACACCCAGAATGACCTCACTTACACATCTGGAAGCTGGTGCTGGCTGTGTGTCTGCCTCTTCCTTGAGGAGGATTCTCATCTTCTAGTCAGCTAGACTGGACTGGACTTCTTCACAACATGGAGGCCTCAAGATCCTGAGAGAGTGAAAGCAGGGGCTGGGATGCCTCTCCAGTCCTAGGATCGAAAGAACTATAACATCACTTGTGCTGCATTCCATATTTTTACGCTTTCTATTGTTCTTTCTTTATTCCTGATATTCCAAGTATTCCAGGTTTTCTTTGGTATCATTTCCCTTCAGCTTGAAGAACTTTTTTTCACACACACATACAAAAATAGATGATAGATAGATAGATGATAGATAGATAGGTAGATAGATAGATAAATAGATAGATAGATAGATAAATGATAAGAGAGATTTGAGAGCAGCTTTACTGGCAACAAAATCTTTTCATTTTCCTTCATCTGAGAATGTCTTGATTTTACCTTTATTCCTGAAGGATATTTTTACTGGGCACAGAATTCTAGAAACATTGTTCTTTCCTTTTAGCACTTTAAAAATATTGCACCATTTCTTTCTGGGTTCCATGTTTTCAGTTGAGAGATCTACTGTTTTTCATTGCACATACTGCATCATACTCTCTGACGGTTTTCAAGAATATTCCTTTGTCTTCAGTTTTTTGAAGTTTATTTCTGATGTGTCTTAATATGGATTTTTGTTTGGGGTTCACTCAGCTTCTTGAATCTGTAAATGTATATCTTTTGCCAGTTGGGGATTTTTTAGTCATTATTTCTTTAAAAACTGTTTTTAGCCACAAATCCTTCTCTTCTACTCTACTGATACCAATGTTAGATGTTTTCTTTTTCCCTACAGGTCCCTTTGATTCTGTTCATTTCTTTGCAGTCTATTTTCTCTCTATTGGTCATATTGAGTTCTTTCTATCGTTCTTTCTTTGAGTTCACTTATTCTTTCCCCAGTAATATTAATTCTTTTCTTTGGCCTCTCTAGTAAGTTTTTTATATTGGTTATTGTTTTTTTTTTTTTTTTTTTTCAGTTCTATAGTATCCATTTGATTTTTTTATATCTTCCATTTCTTTGCTGGTATTTTCTATGATGAATTAGAAAATCACTATTTGTAATAAGTGATTCAGGCAAGATCATTTAGGGATCCTAAAATTAATGGATATATGTTTGAGGAGACAGAGGTTTGTACATAGTCTCAAAGTCCTGTCCCACAAAACACTTAATGATTACTTACTAAATTATAAGTAACATGAATACTTATCAACACTTATTAATTAGTAAATAAAGTAGTTATACATATCAATCAATTAAAAAAATACTTGTTAACTTTAAAGTGGAAAAACTTGGCTCACACCATCTGAGCCATGTGATAAAAGTTGACCTTGCTATTAGTGGGAGAAATGAATATCATAGGTCTTTGGCGTGTTACACTGAAAAGAACACAGATTCACTTCTCTAGTATTCTGACCAAAAGTGCACATGCCTTAATGAAATTAGAAGGAAATATCCAACAAAACAAAACTGAGGGAAATTCTATGAGATAACTGACCAGTACTCTAAAAATGCTAAGGTCATGAAAGATAAGGAAAGATTGAGGAATTATTCAGATCAAAGGGAACTAAAGACACATAACAATTAAATCAACATGTGATCCTGGATTGGATCCTGGACTAGAATGAAAAGGAGAAAAAGGAAGTTTGTTTTTCTTTGTTTTTTGTTGGTTTTATTTTTGCCATAAAGAACATTGTTGGGACAACTGGAAAATTTGAATGGGGTCTATATTAGATGGTGGTATTGTATGAATATTAATGTTTTGATTTTAATGGCTGTTTTATAGTAGGGAAGTGTATTCATCCATTAGGGCTGCCATTACAAAATACTACCAACTGGGTGGCTTGAAAAACAGAAATTTATTTTCTCAAGTTCTGAAGGCCAGAAGTCCAAGATTAAGGTGCCTGCAGGGTTGGTTTCTGACAAAATTTTTCTTGGCTTGCAGATTTCCTCCTTCTTGCTGTGTCCTCAAACAACTTTCTTCTGCAAGCACATTCCTGGTATCCCTTCTTCTTATAGGGATCCAATCTTATTGAATTAAGGTCCCACCATTATGACCTCATTTAATTTAGTCACCTCCTATAAGGCTCTGCTACTAACTACAGTAATATTGAGGGTTAGGGATTCAACATATGAACTTTGGGGAAACACAATTCAATCCATAACACTTTCCTTTCTTGGTTTTAGGAAATATATACTGAAGTATTTATTAGTAATGGGACATAATGTCAGCTATACAGGCTAGAAAAATACTGCAGAGAATATTAAGATAAATATGTTTTATTAATAAACATATTAATAAAATGTGAACAATTGGGGAATCTGGATGAACTGTATATAGGCGTTCTTTGTATTATGCTTGCAACTCTTCTGAAAGGTTTCAGTTTTTTCTAAATAAAAAGAAAAATATGGCACATGTATTTATATCCATCCATTATTTTACCAAATGTGATCCAGGCTATCCAGATGCAAAATAAATGTAATCTTAAGTGTAAAATGGCAAATCTGAAATTGGTCACAATTTGGGTATAAAAGAGATTTCAGGAGGAAGGGAACATCATGTCTTCATATCCAGGTCATGAACTTGCAGAAGACCAGCAAGCAACACTTCTTACCATTTTACCCCAGATGGCTGAAGAAAAATTATAAATTGAAGAAAATTTATTTATTCATTGAATTCTTCCAAGAGTTACTTTTCTACTGCAAATGAAATTTGGCTTTCAGAAGCTCAGTCACACCACAGATGCTATAGTCTTCTATTTATCTTTTCTTGCACAATGTTTCTCACCATAGCTTTAGAAGTCTTGAATCTTACATATTCTCCAACTTTATTCTAATTCATCAAGATTGTCTTGGCAGTTTTTGGTGCTTCTAATTTCTAGAAAAATTTTAGAATCAGCTTATTTCTACAAAAAATACCTGCTGTGATTTTTATTACAATTCCATCTATATTTATTGGACAGATTAGTCCAAAATTGTCCTTTTTCTGTAATCCTTGTCAAGTCTATCATTAAAACTATGTTGAGATTTTCCTTATGGTTTAATATATGATCAATTTTTTTTTAAGATTTTATTTGTTTATTTGACCAGAGAAAGACACAGCAAGAGAGGGAACACAAGCAGGGGGAGTGGGAGAGGGAGAAGCAGGCTTCCCGCTGAGCAGGGAGCCCAATGCGGGGCTCGATCCCAGGACCCTGGATCATGACCTGAGCCAAAGGCAGACACTTAACAACTGAGCCACCCAGGCGCCCCATTTATGATCAATTTTGATTAATGTTCCATGTGAACTGGAAAATAATATCACTCTATGGTTGCTGGATATAGTGTTCTATGTTTAAATGTTTAAACATTTGGTTTAAATCTATATCATTACTGATTTTTTGTCTGTTTCTTCTATCAGTTATTGAGAGAGATGTTTTAAAAATCTCCATTCATGATTTTGGATTTAATTTTAGGTTTGTTAACTGTTGAGTCATATATTTTAAGGCAAATTTAGACTGTTATGTCTTCCTATTAAATTAATACCTTTAGGGGCGCCTGGGTGGTTCAGTCATTAAGCGTCTGCCTTCAGCTCAGGTCATGATCCCAGAGTCCTGGGATCGAGCCCTGTATTGGGCTCCCTACTCCGCAGGAAGCCTGCTTCTCCCTCTCCCACTCCCCCTGTTTGTGTTCCCTCTCTCACTGTGTCTCTATCAAATAAACAAAATCTTAAAAAAAAAAAAATTAATACCTTTATTAGTATATTTTATACATGTTTGTATGTATACAAATGTTTACTTCTTTACCTCTTATGATAGTTTATGTCTTAATGTCTGCTTTGTCAAATACACAGCTACCTCACCGTCCTTTGAGTTTGTATGGCATATATTTAGTTATTTGTCTATCCTTTTACTTTATAACCTATGTTCTTTTACATCAACTGTGTCTCTGCATATAGCTCAGTCTATTTATTTATTTTTATTTAATCTGGCAATCTGCTTTTAAATTGGATATTTAGCCTATCTTCATTAATTTATTACTATAAATTTGGGTTAATCCTGACCATCTTACTATTTGTTTTCTACTATCTATTTTTCTCCTTTATTCTCCTTTTTAAAAGTATTTGTGCACTTTCAAATAGAATTTTTATTAAATCATAATGTACATATCTTTAAAGTTCCAAAACATAACTATATTTTTTTCAATTAAACACATTCAAGAAACCAAGTAACCATTAGGTAAATACTATACTGATTTTGAAAATCGCAGATTAGTTTTGCAGTGTTTTCAATATTTTTGATCAGTAGAAGCAAACATTATGGATCTTTTGTATCTGGCTTCTTTCATTCAACATTATGTTTGTGTGTTTACCAATGTTGTTTCCCAAACATGTGTTTTGTTCAGTATTTCTGTTTGAATATACTACCATTTCTTTATTCATCCTCTTCTTGAAGGACGTTTACATTTTTATGAGTTTGGGGCCTTTACAATTAGTGCTACAAACATATTTTATTAGATATATATATGAATTTCTAAGATTGTATATCTCAGAATATGTATACATATGTGCATATGTATGTATATATATAACATTTTTATTTAAAATCTGTTGTGTATTGGGGTGCCTGGGTGGCTGAGTCGGTTGAGCATAGAGAGCTCTTGGTTTCAGCTCAGGTCATGACATCAGAGTTGTGGGATCAAGCTCTGTGTCAGGCTCTGCACTCATCAGGGAGTCTGCCTGGAGATTCTCTCCCTCTGCTCCTCCCCCAACTCACATTCTTAATCTAAAATAAATAAATCATTAAAAAATTTTAATTGTGTATTATATATACATCTCTGTACGTATATATATATATATCCACACACATAAATATGAGATTGCTGGATCATGCAGCAAATATGTAAAATATGCTCAACTTCAGTAGATTTCAAAATCTTACACTTCCAGTGAGGAGTGAATAGGAGTTCCAGTAATCTCATTGACACTTGGCACTGTCTGAATTCTGCATTTAGCCTTTCTGGTTTGTGTGAAATATTGTTGTATTGTGGTTTTAATTTATATTTCCCTTGTCATTAAATAACCTGAATATTTTAATATCAGCCATTTGTTTGGTCTCTTTTTGTGAAAGCACTCTGCAAATATTTTGCCTAGTTTTCTTTTGTTCCATTGTCTTTTCCTTACTGATTTGTAGATTTGTCAGATTAAAAATAGCTTCTCCCAGACTGTGGCTTCCCCTTTCATTTCCTTAATGTCTTGTAATAAATAGAGGCATTTAATATCATTGTTTTTTATGGTAAATTCTTTTGTCTTGGTTAAGACATTTTTTGCCTTCCCCCAAAGAAATTAAGATATTCTGCCATGTTTTCTTTTAGATGATTGTTATACCATTTACATTTAGATTTATAGTTCATCTTATGCATTTCTTTTTTTTTCTCCTCTTTTAACTTTTTTGTTTGTTTGGTATGATAAAGAGTAAGGGTCAGGTTGTATCTTCTCCATCTGAATACCCACTTGATGTAGCACCATCTGCATTCATTGAAGGACTGTCACTTCCCTCCTGCATTAGACTGTCGTCTTTGTCATAAATCTGCTGATGTATATTTTATTGCTAAGTCAAATAAGTCAGACAGAGAAATACAAATACTGTGTGATCTCATTTGCATGTGAAATCTAAAAACATCTAACTCGTAGAAACAGACAGTGAAATGGTGGTTGTCAGGGGCTGAGCAGAGGGGAAATGGGGAAGATGTTGGTCAAAGGGTCTTTCAATTATGAAATGAGTAAGTTCTGAGCATCTAAGGTACAGCACGGTGACTATAGTTAACAATACTGTAATGCACACATGAAAATTGCTATGAGAGTAGAACTTTAATATTCTTACCATAACAACAACAAAATGGTAACTATGTGAAGTGAAGGAGGTGTTAGTTGACCTTACTGTGGTAAACATTTCATAATATATGGGTGTATCAAATCATCACTTCGTACACCTTAAACTTACACAATGTTATATGTCAATTATACTGCAAAAAAAAAAAAAGGTTGGGGGAAAAGAGAATATTTTGCTTATAATGTTTTTTTAGAAATTATATTAACTCTTTCCACACCTTTTGAAAGAGTGCATAAGAATTGTATTGTTGCTCCCTTAAACAAAGCACTGAGATGTACCACAAGAAAGTGTCACAGCCACTATGGATCCTGTGTCACTGAGAAATAGAGGGACAGAAAATAAAAGTATAGAAAAAAACAAAACAAAACAAAAAATCAGGCAGTGCTCCTTCAGTTAAAAAAAAAAAAGACTATAGAGAAAACGATTTAGTAGAAGGCCATAAAGTTGCAGACATGAAGAATGTGGCTTGAGGGTGGGAGAGCAGTGGAAAGAGGATCCAAACACCCAGAAGGACTTCCCCAGTATCTTCCCAAAAGCCTGATGAAAGCCTCGGTGTAAGCCAGCTCTTTTTCACCATAAAATCTATTCTGTTAACAACAGTGTTCTGGCCACAGTGCATACATCACATTTAGAAAACTGTAGTCTGGACTTTTACTTCAAATCAGTAGCAATATTCAACTTGGGATTTTAGAAACCCTTGGGAAATTGTCATATATTTTCCTTGAAAAATCTTGGCAGAGAACAATGCAGACATCTGGGAGCCAATATCACCACAGACAACAGAAAGATAAATATAAGGCTTGCACCAGCAACTCCTATCCTCAACAGTGACCAATTAGCTGCTCACAGGACACTAGTCATGACTTTACTTTCTGCACCTGTCTTTTCAGCATCTCATAGGGTTTGGAAGCCTGCTCTCTGTTCACCGGCTGCATCCATTCTGCTTGTCAACTATACATTCTGGTAGGAAAAATATCCCAGAGCCTCAAACTTGCATGTCAGCAGCTCCTCACTGTTGATGCAGTAAAACAAGGATGCTTCTCCACATGGAAAGTTGAGGATGGGATGGAGGAGCAAGTGCACTAGAAGGTGTCTTCAAGCAGCGAAACCATGATGTGGAGTGCTG
This sequence comes from Phoca vitulina, assembly GCF_004348235.1. Lineage (NCBI taxonomy): Eukaryota > Metazoa > Chordata > Mammalia > Carnivora > Phocidae > Phoca > Phoca vitulina. Next base: position 1,927,267 of record NW_022589751.1, on the reverse strand, counting down.
TGGCAGAGGGACTCTTATCTCAGCAGCACACAGGGCTAAACATAGAAGTAGCTGCCTGTTCCTGTTAAATAGTATAGGAGGTGACAGCTATGTTGCATGTTAGGTGGGCTTCTACCCACTGGGGGAGGCAGAGCCAGAGCTTTCTCAGAACCGTAAGTTGTCTGGAAGTCCAGCTCTAGCCCAGAATTGGAGGCAGTGAAATATGGTTGTTTTAATCTGTTTGATCCTTTCTGGGGTTTCAGTGGTCAAGGCTGCCACAGAGCCTTGCTGTGCTATGAAACATCTGGGCTATGGAAACAGGGCTTCCTCAGCCAGAACACTGGCAACATGGGCTGCATATTCACCCCACTCTGGGACAACAGCCTGTGACAAATGAGTTTCCTTCTCCTCTCCTTTCCCCTCAGCCCAGAGCAAGGTCTTGAGTTGTTGGAAGACAATAGCTGTGTGAGGAGGAAGCCCTGCCTCCCATGAGGTGACCTCTGTGTGCCTGGCCTCAGGGAACCTGGTGGCTTGCTGGACGTATTGAGTCAACAGGAACAGGAGAGGCTCCTTCAAGCTGTCCATGCAGGAGTGAGCAGTTTGGTTTCCTGAGCAGTCCTTCAGAGGACCTGGCCCAGGGTGGGTTAGTGAGAGTGACACATCCCACACTGCCGACCTTTAACCTAGTATTGAGATGCTAGAGCCAAACACCATCGTGAGAGAAGTTACTGATTGAGAGGACTGAAGAGAGAAGGTGTTCACTGAGCTTTGATGTAAGAGTGAGTATATGGAACCAGGTGCCCAGCATATCCACCTAAGTGGGTTAATCCTATGACTAACTGTCACTCCCACCTCCATCACCACCGAGCATGAACCCTGGGTGGGAGTGGTGGTAAATCCTGGATTTCTACTCTATGTCATGTTGTTGAGCGGCCCATAATGTCTCTGGTCTCCTGTAGTTCTATAAAATGCTTGTTTTAAAGTAGATCCTCCCTAAGCTCTGTGTCATTCCACAGGTCAATAACTCATCAGTGACTCTAACTAAGGATAGAAACAATTAAATAAAGCAAATCTTTCACTTCAGGTTTAGAGATCATCAGCAATACATTTGTTTCCCTTTTAAAATATTTTAATACCGTATCTGGAAACAGTAAGGGCTCTATGATCTGGCAGATCTAGCTCAAGAACCCGCTATATGACCTAAGCTCTCTGGAACTCTCTAAGCCTCAGTTTCTGCTAATGTAGAAGAAGAGGCTCATAGTTCTTTTGAAGAAAAATAGAGATACTGAATATCAGTGACCGGCATAGTACAGTACCAAGCATAAGTCCTCAACATATGATGATGAGGACAACTTGGACTATAGAATGTGTTAAATTATAAAACAGATATTCAAAGGGGATATTTCTAACATTACTGTTATGCTTACTTATAAATTGATAATATTATTAAAAACAATACAATCTTGTATAATTAGAAAAATATCAATTTCCCTGCTTACTATTGATGCTCTATTTAAGGATTATATTAATGACCATTACATTACAATTAGACTTTGAGGAACTCATAGAATATATTGGCATCATATGCCAAGTGAGTTACATGCTTTATCTTAATTAAGTCTCACAAGAACATGAACAGGTAGATACTATCATCTTCATTCTACAGAGGATGAAAGTGAAGTTCACAAAGGTTAACTTCCTTTTCAAAGATGACCCATCTCTTAGGTGTTAGAACTCAGTATTGAACAAGTATTAAATTCAGGTCCTTTTGATTCAAGACCAACTGCCTAAACCATTTTTCTCTCAGCCTACCAATTTCTTGGATAGGCAAATAACTTAATCATATGCTCCTCTAAAACCTTTGTGTTCCCTGATGTCTTTATTGTAGGTTAAGGACTATAGGGATGCTGCTGTAGAAGGAGATGCCCATAGAAATGGGGAATGGAACAACTGTCCAAGAATTCATCTTGGAGGGGTTTCCTGCCATCCAGCACCTGGGAAAGGTCCTCTTCCTTGTGCACCTGCTGGCTTACCTGGCATCCATCACAGGCAATGTTGTCATAATGACCATCACCTGTGCTGACTCCCGACTCCACACACCTATGTACTTTTTCCTCAGCATTTTCTCCTTCTTGGAGTGTTGTTTCATAAATGCTGTTATTCCTAAGTTGTTGCTCATCTTTCTTTTAGGCAGGCAAACTATTTCCTTTCCTGCCTGTTTCATACAAGCTTTTTTCATTGTATTTCTGGGAGCAGCAGGTTTCCTCCTCATAGCAGTGATGTCTCTGGATCGGTATGTGGCCATTTGCAAGCCTCTGCATTACCCGACCATCATGAACCTGAAGACTTGCTTCCTCCTGGTCACTGCCTGCTTCACATTGCCCTTCTCTCTCATCACTGGTCCACTAGTAAAGATTTCCCAGTTATCCTTCTGTGGTCCCCATGTCATCCCCCACTTCTTCTGTGACATCAGCCCCCTGATTCATCTCTCCTGTTCTGACACCAGGTCTGTTGAAATG